>NW_019416750.1:17213-54098 GCF_000390285.2 Anoplophora glabripennis | reverse complement strand
ACCATGGGGTAAACCAAATAAATTACTGGCTAAGTGTCTTTTTGGTAGTAGAAAATGTCAGGTTAATTTCAATATTGTAACTTGTTTAGTGCTTGTGAAAAAAATTGTTAAACAAATTTTATGTACCCCCTTTAAGGGGCTGTATCTTAACAAGGGATGCTCCAATGAAGTTTCTTTATATGAAAGATCTTATCTTTTTTTCGATGAGGAATCACCCCCTTAAATGTTTTACACTTATTTAGTTACACCCTGTATTATAAAATTTTTGGATTCTTCAGAAAATTCTAAACAAATTTCATGTACAATGTCCTGTACCTATCTTCAACTGTTTCGGAAATATTAAGTGTTTCCAGATTTATTACAAAAATTAACATTAAAAAAAAGAAAATTATTTTATTACAGAAATTCGCTACAACACACTCAAAAACTAATAAATAATACTGTTTATTTATTCATAATGTTTATTTATTCATAATGTAAAAAGCAAAAAAACACATTATTGTCAATGTAGGAGATGTTCAAAATGCTCGCCGCGAACCTCTTAGCAACATCCTAATCTTAAGAGTCTGTTCTCTGTACACTGCTAAGGTATCGCTGCGGGGTCGGGTGCACGGGCGTTACAGCTGGAGGCGGAGACTATCGCTCTCCCACTACGATGATTTTACAGTGGACGTATTTAGGTTGATTTAAACGTGAAACTAACGTTACAATTTTTACTTCAATAATTGTGTCAATTTAGAATTAATACAATTATTGTACCGCAATTGTACAAACAAATTTCATCGCAATACAAAATTGAATAACCGACATCCCGTGGACGTCAATTTAACGCTCCTTCTCTTTTTTGGTTTTATGAGAAAAAGTTATTCTTGATGAAGAGTTCTGCATGGCCTAAAATCCAAAATGAAATAATCAGATTTCAATTTTTTGCAGTCGTATACGAGGTTTGTCGAAAAATGTAAATTTTGCTCAAGAGTAAAGTACCTTTATTTTTTAAAATATCGACAATCGTTATTTAAAGTTGATCCAAATAGAAAACTACGGTCAGGTATCCAATATTATCCATTTACCATTAAAAAACAGATTTTGTTATTTTTACAAACTCTTCTCCGTATTAGCATTGATAATTTACGTCTAGAGATAGACATTAAATCTAACAGGTAAGGTAGTCGGATTTTTGTAATTTTTGATATTTATGGTATGTGTAGTTTGGACCTTGAATAACAATTTTTCGAAGTAGTTCTACGCTACGTTCATAATTTACCGAGATAATCGATTTTGAAGTTTTACCTGACAGCTAAATCCACTAGATGTGACACACTCCTCAACTGGGAGCGTGGCCTAATAGGTAGCGTTAGGAACTGACAGTCAGTATATCGCTAGTTCGAGTCCGTCGCGTGAAATTTTTTTTTTTTTCATAACGCACCATATGGTATTTTATTATTTTTTTTCATCTCGAAAATTATGAACAAACGAAATATTATAATAAATACTTATGTATATGTAGGAATATTCAAATATTTCATTAAAAAGCACAATTGGTTGATAAACAATATTTATTATGAACTAACAATAAGATTTCATTAAAAAAAACAAACGAGGTCAGGTAGGATGTTCTTTTATTTTATATTTATGTTACTATTTGACACGCAGTGTGGCACGAGCCAGAATAGTAGTTATCATAAAAAAAATGGGAAGCAGAAATTTTTTAAGCATCTAGCTTCCTTTCTTTTTTTTCTTATCTCGAAAATTATGAACAAACGAAATATTATGATAACTGTATGTAGGAATATTTTTCAAGTGTTTAATTAACATTTTGAGCTAGGTTGTGTGGGTCGTGATTAAAAAAACACACCTGCTCGGGCATAGAAAGTTTCTGCTTCCCATGTTTCTATGATAACTATCATTCTGGCTTATGCCACACTGCGTAAAATTTCAAATACTAAAATTAAAATAAAAAACCTACCTGACCTTGTTTGTTTTTTTTTAAAGAAACTTTATTGTTAATTCATAATAAATATTGTTTATCAACCAATTGTGCATTTTAATGAAATATTTGAAGAATATTTCTACATATACGTAAGTGTTTACTATAATATTTCGTTTGTTCATAATTTTCGAGATGAAAAAAATAATAAAAAACTATATGGTGCGTTTTGAAAAAAAAAATGTCACGCGACGGACTCGAACCAGCCATCTCGTGACTGTCAGTCCCGAACGCTACCAATTACGCCACGCTCCCAGTTGAGAAATGGGTCACATAATGCTAGTGGATTTAGCTGTCAGGTAAAACTTCAAAATTGATTATCTCGGTAATTTATGAACGTTGCGTCGAACTACTTCGAAAAATTCTTATTCAAGGTCCAAACTACACATACCATAAATATCAAAAATTACAAAAATCCGACTACCTTACCTTCTCCTGTAAGATGCACTGACAAACCAATGGAATTTTTGATAGCAAACGTCAAAACGCTAGTTACAATTTATAAAATACAAGAAATGGCAGCTCTGTTAACTTCTTAGGAGAAAATTTAAATAGTTTTGATTGTGGGAGATGATTATAAAACTCATCAAGAAGCGGCAGTCATTTTTAATAACAGGCATCCGAATAGAAATCTCGGAGAATAAGTTCAATATGACCAAAAATAATTAAAAATCGTCAATATTCATCAACGAGCACTCGATCATAATTGAGTTATTTCACTAGTATGACCAGGTGCATTTGGAAACAAAAAACGTATACTTTCTCAAGAAAAACGGCAAAAAACGAAAACGGGATTATTGTCGGCATTTCCTTTAATAAACATGGGCTGGGATGGAAACGCCGAAATGTTGTGCTGTACAAATTAAATATACTATTACTATTAAAAATTTAATTATTACCGCTGATAGTGCAGTAAAAACATTTATTAAAAAATACATTTTTTAGTTTTCCGCTAGAAATAACGTTGCCTGGCTGTGCCGTACAACTTTTAACTCAAGATAGTTTTTATATCAATCTCTGATATAATATCTAATTGGATGCAAAAACTTCTTCCAATGAAAATAAAAGAATCGAACCCCGCAAGATCGATTAATTCAATACTCTCAATTGAAAACGTATAGATTATCACTGACTAGATATTTCTTTGAACTCCGGTCCTGTCCGCAATTACCAATCTCTAAGCCCATCCCACTGAGTAAAACACACGTGGTTGCAGCATTTAAAATATATTCGTTTCTGAAGTTGTAGACGTTCGGGATTTAGCATAGAATTTTGAGTAATTTTTATCAAATCAATATAATTTTGGTATCATTGCAAAGCTAAAAGATAGACCCACTTCCCTCTTGTAAGCAATTTTTGATTTAAGCCTTTATTTTTACGTAAATAAATTGTAAATATGACGATTTCTTGCATAGTTTACTCTTTAAATTTAAACAATTAGAAACCAATTTTGAAAAAACTGTTACAAGACAGGAAAACACTTTGTCTTTCGATTGTTTTTTTATTTGGGCCGCTATGTTTATTCGTTTTCCAAATATGTGTTATGGGCCGAACCCTTAAAATGGGTTTATTTCAAGCGCGTGACGGACTCTTAAATAGAAATTTCTTCTAACGTTACTCAACATCTCAGGCGTGACCGATCTAATCGCAACCGTTATTCGTCTTCTTAAATCAGCGAAGTCGAGGAGTTTAGTTTTGCATACAATACTTTTGACACATCCCCATAAGAAGTCTAATGGTGTCAGATCAGGGAATTCTGCTGATGGCCATTCCATCGATCCTTGCCTCCCTATTCTCCGATATAGAAATATTCGGTTGAGGTGCTGCCTGCCGGACATTGATTTGGTAATGGGGCGGTGCTCCATCTTGCTGAAACCATATAATATTCGTTGCAACTTGTCAGTTTGCTGGATCATTATAGTTTGTCAAAGTTGGCACAACATTATTTTAAAGCAGTACTAATAAATTATCGCCATTCAAATTGCCATCAATGAAAAAGGGGGACCTATGATATGATCTCCAACAATTTCTGCCCAAACATTAACCTTTTCAGGGTATTGCGTATATTCTTCTGTAATTCAGTGAGGATTTTCCCTAGATCAATAGTGGCAACTTTGACGATTAGCATGACCGTGAAGAGTACATTCATCAGAAAACAAAATACGTTCTAATTGGATCACATTGTTATCTAACATTGCCATAATTTGTTCACAAAAATACGTTCTTCTATCAAAATCGTCTTGTGAGCTCTTGAGTTGGTTTCGTTTTATAGGGATGCATATTATTTTCTTTTAATATTCAAATAATCGATGAATGGCTAACATCGAACATTGGGGCTGCTTTTCAACTAGACGTATGTGGGTTTTCCTCAAACTCAAGCATAATATCCAATTAGGTATCATCACTTATTGCATGGGAAGATTTTATCTGCCTTACATGTCTAAGCTAGCGAAACTGCTTTTCTATTTTACTAATTGTCCTATGGGATATAGGCGGCTTTGGAAATCTTTCATGAAATAAGCGAACAACTTCCATTTGTGTCCGTGTGTTATCACCATAACCAATCATCTGCAGAATTGTTATTTTGTGCGTTTCTATTAAATGCACCATTTTTCTGATATGCAGTTAACAACTATAACACTGACAACTACTGTCATGCAGGCAGACAACACGTTGCTAAGGCCAGGCGTTTTAAACAAAAGTAAACAAAACTATTTATAGTTTCTATTTCGCATCAGTAAAAAGGAACGCTGAAACAGTTTTTGCTTACTTTCTCATTATCTGTTATCTATTATTCTGTTCTTATCTTACTGGTGGGAACTCTGAATATCGGGACGTTTTGGTATAACTATGCCATGTTAATAGTTATCTAATGGACTGAATGTACATTTATATAAATAATTCTGTGACTAACTGGACTTATAAGTACCCCTAGCCTCCTTCTAGTGACTCCGTGTAGCAATACAGGACGGACTAGTCAATCTCATTTAATCTATTCTAATAACTTGGAAAATCCGTCTAAAAACCAGCTATTTGATCTATTATTATTTTTTCTAACTACTTCTAACAACTTATTCTTGAAATTCCTACGTTCTTTGGAATGCATTTCGCGCATTATTTGAAATATCGATTTTTCTCTTGCTCAACACATGACCCCAACAGTCTAAGTGAACTTGTTCAAAAACACTGTTAAATTTCACGAAGCCTTCTCCGAAGGACGGTCTTGTGGCGACGCTAAACCTACTTGAAAACCATTAACTTTTCGATAAATTAGTGTTGACTGAAATATTTTATTTTTTGGCCCATCTGTTCCGAGAACTAATAAATAAATTACCACTAAGTCTAGAATTTTCTGAAGAATCCAAAAATTGAATAATGTACAGGGTGTTGCAACACCCTATATAAAAATCTTTTGTTGAAAAAAATGCGTAACTAAAAATACAATCGACGTGTCAGAGCGTTTTTTCGAACACGCCCCCATTTATTTATTATTGAATTTATTCCATTTGGCTGATACACACTGTATATCAATACAATTTTGCTTAGTTAAAAAGTTATCGTCCTTCAAAAAAAGAATGTCAACGTGATAACCGCCTACTAGATAAATTACAGTTCGATAAAATTTCTACTCTATGCCAATCATGCCATATAATTGATTTTAAATACATTTTTTGTTCAGAAATCGTTAATTTTACGAAAAAATTTCAGAAACCTCTTGGTAGAATGAATGAGGCTATCTGAAATGAATTTTTAAATGATAAGGTAGTAATAAGAAAACAAGTTAGTTATGAAACAAGTCTTAGGGGTGGCTTTTTCTACCCCTTGCAACCGTAGGGGAAAATCAACAGATTGTTTACTGAGTGCCTTCTCTATAGCAGAAAATGTCTAATTAATTTAATTTCTGTCACTTTTTTGGTATTTCAGGAAAAAAATTAAAAACTACTTTCTTGACACTTTTTAAGTGTTGTATGTCACAGGGGATGTTCAAATGAGATTTTTTTTATACGAAAGATTCACCTTATTTTTCCACAGGGAATTACCTACCCCCTGAATTTTTTCGCACTCATTTGTATAAATCTGTATAAGACTTCTAAAAGCGGAAATGGTCTGATTATTTCCTCTTCTATTAAGTAGTATAATTTCTAAGGCTTATTTTTTTGTATAATATGTTATTTATATTTACGAACATATACATCCAATTTTTTTTTACAAAATTTGAACTATTTCAGTTAAAGAAGTTTGTTTACATATTTCCACTATTAATTAATTAACTAAAAGACCAAAAAACACCATACTGCGCTGAAAAATGAAACTAGCGTCACCCACCGACACCCAGGTGTAATTTTTCTTTGTTTCCGACTCCTGAAAATCCTAATTTATTACGCCCTACCCTCCATCTACTTCACCTACGACCAACACCCAGCATGGAAGCCGGCTGCGTGCCGGCTCGATAAAATCGAAAGCCAATCTGGAGTCTGACACGGAAATATGTAAACGCGGAGGTAAACAAACATCCACCCCGTACCAATATAAAATGGCCCCACGGAGTCGGGCAAGAACTTTTATTAACAATAATGCAACCGACGCCTCGTTCTGTTCCGCAACTGGATGAATATTTTATAAGGAGGGCGAGTCGGGGAATAAAAACATCAGGCAAATTACTAGTTTTACGAGAAACGAGATACTAAGCGGGCGTATAGAGCTGCTGTTAAACGATAAAAGTGTATCAGGCACGTAGCCTCCACCAGGAAGATGATTTCATTAGTAGTTTAATATAGCAAACAAAATCACAAGTTAAAATTAAAAACGCTTCTGTGTATTTACCAAGGTGATATAATACCTCTAAATAAAGTAATACTATTATACTAATATTGCCTAGAATTCTTATTGAAAACTTGAATTAATTACAAAGTAAATGATGTTCCAAAAGTAACGCAGGATTTGAATTTAGTGCCATAAGGATGGAGAGTGTGTAGCTGAGACTGTGCACAAATTACGTAGAATTTTTTATATAGAAGGAACGTTCCGAATGAAACAACTGTGAAAAGATTAGTTCACAAAGGAATATGGAATATGTTTTTTAAACCTAAAGCACAATATTAAATCGATTCTAGGCAAAACGGATTAAACATCTGCACCCAAAACACTCAAAAATGTAATAAAACAATTTTTCTTACATTTAATGCACATAATCTTATAAATAACATTTTAAATGTCCGTTTGCACCGTTTAGAATTTAAGCCAAGTTCAACTGAACTTGGTTTAAGTTTAAAACTAGGTTTTAATAATCAGCTTTTGTACCACTTACTGCCGATTGTAGATTAAATTAAACTGAGCTTTAAGAATACTCTTTAGGGATTTTATTATTCTGTTACTTATGTCCACTGTCGAGTTATGTTCCGAAAAAAATATGTCAAAGACAAATTCTCAAACCTAATAACCTAATTTATTTTATCTCTGATAAAGCCGAACTATTGCAATTGATACTTGTACAATTATTCTGGACACTGTTGATATGTCTATCCCTGAAAAGTCTGTAATGGCAGACAGACAAATGACCAGCACAAGAATATAACCGAAGATCAGTCAGCAATAGTTGGATAGGAGATACACTATTATTCCTAGAAATACAGATTCATATTAAGAATAAAAGCTTTTTATAACTCCAAAATTCTGATTTCCAGTTGCATCGTGTTCATGCCGACGCGACGTGTTCGTAAAACTTACATGTCACTTGGATATTCCAACTCCTCTTCAATTAAAGTTAGCAGATGTAATGTGGTCTCTTTTTTTTTCAACCTAAATATGCGGAATAAAGTCATATTGTCTAGATTATGAAATAGATCATTTCTAATATATATTTCTGTGGGAAATCGAAAGTCGTGAATATCATAATCATCCAATACATCAAAGTCAGAATCTGAATCCATTTCAATGTTCTCAATGATGTCTTAACACCACTCACTCATTCACAGTCTAGGAAAAAGGAAGAAATACCTATTTAAAAAAATATAACTAGCAGCTAAGTACTGTCAATAGTGTTAATTTATATTTTCTCATTAATTCAAGCGGTCAAATTTCAGGGATTAAATTAATCCTAGATTTGAAACGGTGCAAACAAAATGTTATATTTTAATCCAAGTTCAGACTTAATCCTGGATTAAACACTACGGTGCAAACGGGCATTAATGTACAAATTAAGTCAAATATACTTGCGTCATAAAAAAAACTTTTTACCTCTGCCCCGTTCACCCTTTTCTCCCTTCTACGCAACCCCTGAAAGATACTGAAGAATATCAAAAAAACATTTATCTGTCAGTCTAATATAAACAATAATGAAATGTTTCTAGTTTAAAAATAGGTCAATCCACTCTTTCCATTCGAGCGTCCATCCCATATACATTTTTCTTCCTTGTACCTCCATCTTGTTTCTCTAACTTTTATAAATAGGCATAAAAATAGGGTTTAAGTATAATATTAAGTTCATTTATAATATTTTTTGTTATAGTTTGATATGAGTCCCTTTTCCTCTCACTGATTAAGGTGCTGCTTTATAGTGAGACATAAAGTGTTGTTCGTGTGAATAAAGTGTTGTGAGAAATCAATGTTTTTACATGACGTAGAATTTCTTTTATATTCAATTCTTTACTTAAGTGTCTTTTAGATGTTATGCAGTTGAATGTGGGAGGTCAGTAGAGGGGGAAACGAGTAAGAGTTTACTTTTATGATTATAAACAAGTATTTTTACTAAAATTGTGCCTGAAAAATATGTATATGATTCTGTACATCAGATGTAAAAAAAAATATTTTATTACATTTTTAAGTAGGTACTTATTTTTTAATGTTCGTGTTGGGGGGAGTTGTATCCGTTTTGCATAGAATCGATTTAATATTGTTTCTGAAGGTCCAAAAAACATATTCCATCCAGGTTTGGTTGCAGAGAATAACAAAACAGCCGAAACAGCTTGTTATGGTCGTTCAGCCGAAAATATTGCTACGGTGAGTGATAGTGTGGCGGAAATTCTCGTAACTTTAGTGCACCGTCGGTCATTTCATTGCAATTAAACATTTCAAAAAGCACAATGCACCGGACATTCGTTTATTGGATGTTGGAGAATCAACAAGTGGTGATTTTGCTAAGAAAGTCATCTTTAGCGACGAGGTGCGTTTCCTTCTTAGTGGGTTTGTGAACAAGCAAAACTGTCTAATTTGGGGCAGAGACCCAAAGACTGACAGTGGGGTGTGAATTTTACGTTGGCAGTTTTTTTCTTTTTTGAAAATAATGCTGGAAACAAAGTGACTGTCAATGGAGAACGACATCGAGAGATGTTATTGAACTTTTTGTGGCCTCATTTGGATGATATAAATTTGGACGACACGTGGTTCCAGCGGGATGATGGCACGTGAACCTATCTCCTTTAATGAACAGCTCATCTCACATAATAGTGAGAAAATTCTACTAATCCTAGTTTTGTGTACCTATGTATGTAAAAATATTGTCAATAAATTAGTTACGGAAATCGCGTAAAAGTCTTTCTCGAATCCGTACAAATCCAGACAATGCGAAAGAGTGATCCAGAATTTTCTTAATAGAAGTCGAGTATGCTAAATGAGTCACAGAGGACATTGTTTGTCCAATATCCTCTTCATATTTAATAGTAATGTCTGCCCTTTAAAAACATGTAAAAACTTTTACAACTTTTTAATTAATAAAATCTTTTTCCTCATATAAAATCCTGCGTTTCTTTTGGGACACTGGCCATTAAATTTCTTAAAAAAAATGTATATTTTATTATTAGCTCCCGCACTTTGTTATGATATTAAGGTAATTCATACAAATAAATGTTTTTTAAATCTTATCAATGTCAATATTCTTCGATGCAAGAAATCTAGACATGCAAAAGATATCACAGTAGATAATGATATGTTTATTTTATATAAATAAGAAAACAATGTTTATATGGGGTCTCTAAGGGTTTATATTTAAAATATAGAGCGTAACTAAAATACTTAACCAAACTGTAATTCTATAATATAAAAAGGTGTCTATAAACTTGTGTACGGTATTCGAGATATAATGATGGTTCAAACTGAATTCAAATTTATTTTTATTTATAGATATTGTAATTCTTTGAGTTATTATCTACTGTTTTCCAAAAATAACTAAATATTATGACATTTTTAATGATTTTAAATTTTCCATTTATATTGAAAACCGTACATCCTAGCAAGAACAGTATATTTTTAATGTTTTATGATAAAAGTGAATCAAGTTTAAAATAGCAAAATATGTAGCAATATGTATCTCGGACGGTTTATAGTATAATTGTCGTTTATATAATTTTGATAAATTCACGTTATAAAATCTACTGTTTATAGCTCAATTTATATACTTATTCTAAAAATAAGGTACATAATATACAGCGTGGTAAAAACGTTCTGCATAAACGCATATTTTTTTCATTCGAAATTGATGACAGTGATAATTATCTAAACAACGGTGTGAAAATTTCTATGTCTTACATAACAATTTTTTTTAGAAAAATGCACCTTAAGTTCTTGAATGCAATAATTTGCTGTCTGAGGATCAAATGCCTTAGAAAAAAATTTATTCGGCAGAAAGCATTTCAGATAACTTAAGTTGCAACTGGTGTTATGTAATATTTGCGGAATTATTCATCAGATATTGTCAGGATCCTGATTAAACTGCAAAATTTAGAACCAAGTTCAACCGCACAAAATCCAAATAGTATGTAGCAAATTAAGGTCGACTTTTTGTCTTCGAGTTTGCCGATAAATTCCTCAAAAAAAAAAAAGATCCAAAGAAATGTTTACTTGAAAGGAGTAGATTACCTGAAATATTGAAGACTAAAAATCAGTACCGATTTAACATTCTTTGGTGAAATCGTTTAATTCGAAATGGCAAAACTTAGTGAACGCGAAAGAATTGATATTTTGAGGATGATTGGTTTCGGCGATAAGTTACGAACCCATCAAGAAGCTTGCCAATTATTTAATGCAACGTACCCTGACAGACCACCAATTACGCAATCTACGGTTAGTAGGGTACTGGCAAGGTTTGAGGAAACTGGTAGTGTGAAAGATGCTCCTCGTGCGGGTCGTCCTAGAGTAGATGATGAAACTAGATTGAATATCCTGGTGGAGCTCCAGGACAACCCTCATTCTAGTACAAGGTCGATTGCATTGAACAATGATATTTCACATGTAACTGTGGTGAACTTTCTCAAAAAAGAGAAATTTCACCCCTATAAGGGTCACTTGATACATGCATTGACTGAGGACGACCCAGACCGCCGTCTCCACTTTTGTGAAGATTTAATGCATCGATGTAACGGAGACCCCGACTTCCTCAAGAACATAATTTTTTCTGACGAGGCTACTTTTTATCTTAATGGATCGGTGCATCGACATAACTGCCGGTATTGGTCTCAGGAAAACCCGCACTGGGTGCAAGAAGTAGATCATCAGCACCCCCGAAAGGTGAACGTTTGGGCGGGAATAATAGGGCGTCGTATTTTAGGCCCGTATTTTTTCGAGGAAAATTTAACTGCTGCTCGCTATTTGGATTTCCTGCGGTTCGATTTGGTCCCAAGCTTAGCAGAGTTATTCCCGAACAACGAGGATCCTGATATTCCTGAGGAAAGAATTTGGTTTCAGCAGGATGGTGCACCGCCCCATTATGGAGTGCAAGTACGGGAGTACTTGAATAACACGTTTACTGGCCGGTGGATCGGGCGACGCGGAACAATCGAGTGGCCTCCGCGTTCGCCTGATTTAACACCTCTAGACTTTTTTTTGTGGGGCTATTTGAAATCGCGTGTGTACACAAACAGACCAGGTGATTTGGAAGAACTTAAAAACCGTATTCGTTTTGAAATAAATCAAATCGACCCGGGAATGCTTGAACGAAGTGTAGACGGCGTTTACACACGCTTAGGACAATGCCAAATGGTACAGGGTGGGCAATTCGAACAATTTCGCTAGACTTACACAAACATTAGTGTAATTTTACTCGTTTGAAATGTAATTTTGTCAACTTTGTCCTTTTCGGAGCCATTAATAGTGTAAGTAGACAATTATCACTTATAAGAACTTAAGGTGCATTTTTCTAAAAAAAATTGTTATGTAAGACATCGAAATTTTCACACCGTTGTTTAGATAATTATCACTGTCATCAATTTCGAACGAAAAAAATATGCGTTGTCATTTAAAAAAAAAATATGTCATCGCTGCCGTAAGTGGATTATCGAAAAAAAATAACAAGGTGCCCTGGATCAAATAAAAATCGACGGGTCTCACCGTTTTTCGAAAAATAATTGTTTAACGTAAATATGAATTTTATGCAGAACTTTTTTACCACGCTGTATAGTACAACATTTTAAAATTATATTCAAATAATATTTGTAAAATTCTAAGTATCACAAATACCTGTATTTAAAGTATTATTACAAGTACCTCTCACACGCGTTTGGTCTTTCAATAGTAAAACTAGCAAAGAATGACGCAAACCGCAAAAAACCTGTGATTTTTGCCCGTTTTTTCACAATTCGCAGAGAATTAAAAAAAATACATAAAAATATGTTTTTGGTTACAAATTACTTATCGTAAAAAACTGAAATGAAGCTTTTAGTATTTTGAAAATTTAAAAAATCACCCCTACTTAAGGGTTGAAAAAATGCCAAAAATAAAGAATTTGAATATTAGCAATTGGTATAAAAACTATTAGCACGTGAATTATCTTAATATATTTTTTTTGTGATTTTTTACAATTATTTCTGATATTCTCTATTTTTGGGGATGATTCCACCCCTGAGCGCGCTTAAGGGTAGATTTTCTAATTCAACATGCTTATTTAAGTCATGAGAATAAATCTTTCTTTGTATCAAGAATCATTCGATAGAAAAATTCATCATTTTGGGCGTCTTTTCAACCCCTAAAGAGGGGTGATTTTTGAAAATTTTCAAAAAAGTAAAATTAATTTCTTACGACGAGTAATTTGAGATCAAAAACATATCTTTATCTATTTTCTTTAGTTCTTTGCGAATTGTGAAGAAACGGACGATTTTTGCGGTCACTCTTTGCTTGCGAAGGGAATTTATAATTTTGTAAAATATATAAAATCTAAAAACATAAAATAAATATTATATTAAAATAATATGCAATTAGTATAAGTACATAGCATTTAATTACTTACGACTTTATCCAAAGATTTGTTGAGGACTTACCTGAAAATGAAACAAAATATTAGGATAATTACAATTTGACACAAATATGCTAGGTTTCAGTCAATATTAAACCTGTAAATTGGTTTCCATGTCCATTTGAGCAAACGCTAGAGCGTTTATAGCTTTTTTTATTTCAATTAGTTATGTGCTCATACATTTAAACGGCGAATTACACTGATAAAAGTTGTGGAAATCCACATAGTATATTTACATATTTTTAATGGTTTTTTTACACAAAAAATGTAAATGAATTGAATGAATGATACATAATTACACTACATTTGCGACGTATTCTTACCTTTTATATTGTACTTTTACATTTTAAAATGTATTATTCCTAATCCTTTATACTCGTAAAAGTGTGAATCTACATAACATGATTTTTCCCTTACTTAGGTACGTCGTAACCCGTCTCGAAAAAATATTAAAGTACCTATGTAAAAAAAGTTATTCTTTTTATATATTATAAAATAATAATGCCTAGATTTTTTCTCCTTAAAAATACAATGCAATTTTCCTTTTTCTTAGTAAAATTACACATTAGGTGTCGTAAATATACATATTCATATCGATAATGTAAATTTACATTTTATATGAATTACACAAAAAGTGTAAAATTACATTACTTACTGTGGTGGCAAAATAACCAATGATAGTGTAATATTAAATAAAATTTTTATGGGCGCAAACTGACATGTGGCGAAACAATTACAAATTGATTAGATCCAAATGAACATAAAATGTAGGTATGTATTAATTAGGTACAGTTGATCACAATGATTGGCTGAAAATCATTTGTTTAGCATTTTTTACTTACTTGAAACTAACATTTTAAATACTAAAGAAATGTAGAAAATATTTATTTAAGTGCTTTAAATTTCTAACAAAAACAACGCGTTTCATATACAGTTTGGAACAAATAATATGGAAAACTAAGCTCTAAACCAAGTTATTACAAAATCCATAAGCAATTTTCGGGGTACTCGAGATTCTATACAAATACGTAACGAAATAAACGGATTCGGATAGGGAGATAGGGTCATCAAAGGCGTGTAAAAACTCCGAAAAGCGGACAAGATCGTCGTTGCGAAGATCAAATTGGATTTGGAGGTAACACAAACCAACACGCTGTATCCATGGGATGCAATTTTGAAAATTAGATGTCGAGCCTAGGCCTTCCCCTAAAAACTTGCGTACAATCGATATGATTTAAACTTTGTACAGAGGTGGGATTCCCCTATGTCGTCTAAATATGCGAGAAATAAAGGTTTTGAAATAATTATTTTATAAATAAATATCCTAGTTTAAAAGATGCAGGATTATAGGAGTATATGTATCAAAATGGCGTGTATTTTCATGAATATTACACCAAGAGAAATTGCTTGATGCACTAGACTCAAATTTTTGAACACAGAAAAGAGTATTACTACGATAGTTCCGTTAAAAGTAAACGACACACAATGCTAAGGCTTTCGTTCTTTCACTCACGCATATAAATCCAATAGAACATACATAGCATCAATTAAAATCTGGCTTTAGACATAGTAATATGTCCATATGATCTACTACTTCCAAAAAGTTTAGACAGCAGCGCAGTCGTTTCGCGATCTCAATGAAATTTTTGGTGAAAAGACAATCAAACGTAAAACACTGTATACATGATTTAATAGCTTCTAATCCGGTGACACAAGCCTTAATGATGAGGAAGAGAACGACTATCGGATAATCAAACCAAACCAAACCAAAATGTTGGACGAAGACTTCAATGAAAACCATTCCACGACCGTCCGTTGTTTCAAAAAGCTCGGAAATGTGTGGAAATTGACTGGATGAGTCTCCATGAACTCTCCGAGAACAACAAAGCCAACCGGGTCCGAATTTTCAACAAATTGCAGCTGACAATTGAGCAAACTCCGTTTTTGAAGAATCCCGTCACTGGAGATGGGTGGTTGCTTTTCAAAAACCTCAAATGAAAAAAGGTTTGTGTTTCGTCAGGTGAAACATCAAAAGGAATAACAAAAGGCGTCCACTGTCAGAAGGCGATGTGATGTGTTTGGTAGGACAGAAGAGGAATCATACACTGAAAAATTATCTCAAACGGCATCTGCTTTTCCAGATGAACATCAACATCGTCTTGCATCTCGACAATTCGCGTTCACACGTTGAGCGTCGTGTTATCGAATCCACCTCCAATAAGAGGTAGAAACTTCTTCCTCATCATCCATATTCTCCCATAGAAGAGCCTACTGACTATAACGTCAATCACTCTTGAAATAGTGGCAAGCAAACAAAATTTATGACGATTTGGATGAATTGGTGACTAATGTTAAAGCGTGGATTAAATCTAAGAATGGTAACTTCTTCGCTTGTGGAATGGACGTTCTACCAAGCAAATGGGAATCAGTTACTGAAGTCGATGGTGAATATGCTCCTAAATAATGAATTAAAAATGTCTATTATTTTATATCACTTTTTTTGAGTAAAACTATTAAAAAAGGGTCAATAATTATGTACCAAATCAATATAATTTGGTATGTCAATGTCACATGTCATCTCAATATCTAGCTAGACAGAAATTTTCTGAGATACAATTCATTGTCGACCTGTTTAGACCTTCTGTTTGTTTTATGCCTTAGTGGCAAATTGTACGCAGGTATCTATTAAATAGTTTACCATCCCAATTTGTCGCCATCTGACTCTTATTAGTTTGAACCAAAAGTACAATTATTGATGGTAATTAGACGCTTATCTAACCTCATTTATCATATGGAGAAATCATATGAAGAAGAAAAAATTCCAGGTGTCCACAATTATTTTTAATAGCATTAATATATTACTTCCAGTTCAGTCCACACAAACCTTGTGTATGTAGGCAATTTAATAATTGTTAAAATCTAAGCGGAAACGTCATTCTTTTCTCTTCGAATGTGTTCTCTTTCTAATTTATCGTAGGTATTTTTCGTATATTTCACTTGTATACACGTAAATTCACGAATCTGTAAGTATCATGGATAAAGTTGCATCACCACCATCACAGAACTCAACAAAGCGAAATGTCCAATTGGTCAATATGTTACCCAATTCTTTATGTAAAACAAATAACACTTCTTCAAACTTCAAGCAAAATATTAATTTTAGAGTTATTTAAGGTTAACTTTACGTTTGAACTCTACATACTTAAACTGACATTCTCAACATTTTGCATCTAACTTATCAGATCGAATTAAACTATCTAATCAGTCAATTGAAGCGATGCAAAGACAATGAAAGATGAACTGAAAGTAAAAGCAATTTTGTAAAGAGCATTCACCAACATGGATAAGTAAATCAAATGTGTTATGAAGCAGAAGGACTCAAAAAATAATCGACAATTTACTTTATTTAAGTAGTGTTTTATTATTAAATTAAATTATCCCTTTTATTGAACAATTCATTGTACAATTTTCCGAATTTCTGACAAACAATCGTATTTGTATAACCATTTATTGATCAAGATTTCGATTTATAGGTTTAAAATTTAATAATAATTTAATTTGAGGAAAATTACGAGAAATATACAACAGCTGCAACTGTTTCTCCCATTATGTTTTAATTTTGTTGCACGTGACAGTATCAGTATTCTTCTTTTATTTTTCACCCTACCTGCTGCAAAGCTAATTTTAATAATGCAACATTTAAATACCATTTTTCGGATATAAAATGAAAAATGTAACAAAAAAATATTTACATAAATTAATTATTTCCTACCAATTAAATATATATTTCTAGCACTGAATTTTTTTGTGTAGATATTACTACAAAAGCAGTAATCAATAACATGCCTGATAAACTGTTTTCTTCAAACCAGAATGTCTTAATTAATTATTACTGATGAACTAAGCTTATTTAAAAAAAAAATGGGTATTTTTGAAATCGTTAATAGATAGTATAAAGCTGATTTATAACTGGAAAAACCCTCGATTTGTTGAAACTAACAAATTTTCGTTTAAAAATACAAGGTTTTCGTACTCGTACATTCATCGCAATACGCCCATTGTGTTTTCAGCGCAGAAGCTATTTTCCAATGTATGTTTCAATTCAATGCCAACGTTCAATAGGATTACAGTAAATGCGATTACAACTGAAGAAAGCAGACATGTAAGAAGTCTACAACAACGTTTATTTGTGTTGTTCCAAAACCTCTAAGCGCTACAAAAATACATCGGTTCAACTTACTGTTTCTATTTGACGATGATAATAAAAGTCTTTTTAAGTTAAAAATAAATGTATTACTGGTTTTTTTGTTTTATTTTAGTAAATTTTTTACGTTCACGTTCAATATGCACGTATACAGGATGATTCAGTCATAATATTATTAATTTTAAGTGACGATAAGAAAAAATGAGAATATGCTATTTAAAAAAAAATAAATGCATATTTATGCTAAAGAGAATATTTTTAAATCATTATTTAAACCCCTTTTTGGACCACTGACCGTATTATTCGGTTACTAAATATAGTTTTTCCTGAGTTTTTAATACGCAGTGAACGACAAGGTGTATACCGATCTCTTTACCTACACATATGAATGAATAATATATTTTTTACATTATAAATATTAACAAATATTATTTATTTGTTAATAAAAACAAATGTATAAGGATAATAATTGTTTTCTAAGTCTTAGTTAAAGGTGTTTCAGAAAGACCTTTCGTAAATACAGGGGGTGATAATACGTCAAAAAATAAGAACTTTTTGTCTTATGAACAAAATTAATTTTAATGCAACAAAATAGCAACGAAAAAGTAACAAATAGTTATTTTTTTGCGGACTGCAAAAAGTGGCCTGTTGACTTTTTATATATCCAATACGCTAAGATCTATCAAGTCAAACAATCGTTAATTTTATACTGCCTTTGTTGAAATACCATAAAATTTTTACATCGCAATTACGTTGACGATTATTATAAAAATCATTATAGCCGAGCTATTTATTATACCGACTTCGCCTCCACCTAAATGAAAAACTATAAAAGGGGAAATCCGGGCTGAACATCTTTTTTTAATGGTTTAGATTAGAAGAACCATAAATATTCCAGGGCCCCGTAAAAACGCCCTTAATGCCCTTTTTTCTCGAGAACGATCAGCCATCACAAGCAGCTGGTGCTCATTTTGGCCACTGATATCCAATACTATTTTTATTAATAATAAATTATTTATTTCTCAATATTTACCAACAGATCATCGAGTGTCGCTCGATGAATAGTATTTACTTGGTTATCCTTAATTGTGTTTTACAGTTTGGAATAAACTGTAACCTTGTTCGCGTACTCAACTAATTCAGGCAGCAGGCGCACTATGTATCATTTTTGTTTTGTACAAAAATCAAATATCTTTACTCAGAGAGTAGATAAAAATATGAGCCTGGTTGCAAATGGAAGCTGAATGGATGTAGAATATGGGAAAAATATGACTGAGTCGATTTTTTTTCTATATGACCTTCGAATGACTAGGCAAAGTCTATGCAACCCAAAAATTTTATGGATTTTTCTAATTATATCGGTCCTAATTCTCTTAAAACTTATCTATAAGTCACTGCTTACCTTCTACAGTGTGTTTATTTGACATTTATTTGTAAAATAAAAAACAGAAACCTAGGTTGATAATTAATCTTTAATTTGTGAATAATTTTCTTGCTTAACAGTGTCAAAAAGCTTGAAAATAAATTTTTCTGTATTTCTTGCCGTTTAAAAGTTATAAGCAATATCGTCCTAGAGTCTCAAAAGAAATACAACCTAAAAATCACATTACCGGTAGAAGGATCAAGTAGTCGTTGGAAAATAATTGAATATTCGTTGTTTAATTTAAAGTGCATAAATGTCACAAAATACTTGTCATTACTCAATCAATTAAATATAAAATAATAAATACAGCCTTATACATAAATAGTTTTTTGCAACTTTAAATACGTAAATACTTACTGATACTTAATTATAATTGCATTTTTAAGTGGAGGTAAACATTTCGGTTAGTGTATAACCTGGTTCAGATCATATCAAAAATGTAGCTCCAATCAGTAGATATTTTTGGGATAGCCGAGATAAGCAGAACAAAGACCTTTTTCGGCTCACCGCAAGACCTCCTTCAATCAAAAGCCAATACGAACCTCTAGTGGTTTCCAAATTGAAAAAGATTGCCCAACTAATTAAACCAACGACCTATCTCCCGCAGTGCAGCAGAATCACGAGCCCCTCGGGCGGTATTATGCCAAGAAAAAGACGTACGGCGCGGCAATTGTAAAGTTGGGACATCGCGGGACAAGTAATTATTACATAACCCGCTAGATTTATATTCGAAAGTTGGTAGAAGTGCACCCGATCTCCCTTCAGGGCTTCGGGTAATTCAAACTTATTTGTTTTATTGGTGTTTGCTTTGGAGTTCCCAGTGTTTTCCCACCGCGGTTGTATGTTTTAAGTTAAGGGAGTTCGATGGCTTTATTTATTTTCGAGGAACGATCGCGTTCAAGAAATGACGCCCAATAGGCGTGCCATAAAAATACCGGATTAATAAATTTTTCTCAACTTCAGTTTTCGAGGTAATCTAAGAAGTTGCGTTTCAGCTGGGACAAAGTATAAATTGCCGAGAAAGACAGAACCGATGTTTTTTAACTGTAATATTTAGGAAAAAATCAGGCTTGCTACAACCCACTCAAAAACTAATAAGTAATACTGTTTAGTTATTCATAATGTAAAAAAAAACAAGAAAAAAACATTAATGTCAATGTAGGAGATGTTCAAAATGCTCGCCACGAACGTATTGATGGCATCCGAACCTTAAACAGAAATTAACCGATTTAATCGCAAGCGTTATTCGTCGTTTTAAGTCAGCAAAGTCGAGGGGTTTAGTTTTGTATACAATACTTTTGATATATCCCCATAAGAAGACTTCTAATGGTGTCAGATCAGGGAATCGTGTTAGCCATTCCATCGATACTCGCCTCCCTATCCACCGATTTGTAAATATTCGTTTGAGGTGCTGCCGGTAGGGTTGCCAACTCGAAAGAGAGCTAAATATACGATCTTGTAATAATAATATTAATTGCAATTGAAACACGGCAAATATTTTTTTACAAAACATATATTAACAAAATAATAAAATAACAAAAATAAACTTAGACTTTTTCTGAAAAATAACAAAAAATAAACTCGATAAAAAACATAATATTTTAAATATAGAAACAGGCTTTTACTTAAACTTATATTTTTTATGCTTTTAACTGCATCCAAAAATGTTTCATCTGATTTAATAATGTCAAAAAACTCTGCATTCGGAATTAGCAGTGGCAGGAATGCTTAGAGCAAAATAAATCAGAATGAATACATTTTCGAGACCCGTTATATTTTGAAAAATGAATGACCATTTTTGACTAGTTTTGTAACCATGCCAAATTGAAAATGGTAGATCGCTGTTGTCTGTTGTTATCATTCAACGTTGCCAGGTTGTGCGCCAATAATTAAAATCTTAATTTTTTTCGTATTTTTGGAATTTTAGAACATTTTAGTGTAAAGGAGGACAAATTGCGTCCTCCGATGTACCTGCGGAGGACGGAGAACATTTAGTTCCAAAGGGAGACTGTCCTCCTGGTTGGAGGACGGTTGGCAACCCTAGCTGCCGGACATTGATTTGGTACTCCATCTCGATGAAAGCATATCGTATTCGCTGGACCTTGTGGATTTGCTGGCACGACATTATTTTGAGGCAGTGCTAAATAATTATCGTCATTCAAATTGTCATCAATGAAAAAAGGACCTATGATATGATCTCCAACAATTCCCGCCCAAATATTAACCTTTTCAGGATGTATGTTCTTCTGTAATCCAGTGACGATTTTCATTCAGACCAATAGCGGCAATTTTGACGATTGGCATGACCGTGAATTGTAAAGGTGCACTCATCAGAAAACAAAACATTGGATCACATTGTTATCTAATATTGCCATCATTTGTCACAAAAATACGTTCTCCTATCAAAATCGTCTTCCATGAGATCCTGAGTTGGTTTCATTTTATAGGGATGCATTTTACTTTCTTTTAATATTCGAATAATCGCTGAATGGCTAACATCAAACATTGGGGCTGCTTTTCAACTAGAAGTATGTGGATTTTCCTCAAACTCAATCATAAAATCCAATTTGATATCATCACCTATTGCATTGGCAGCTGCTTTTTTTATCTGCCTTACATGTCCAAACTCGCGAAACTCCTTTTCTATTTTACTAATTGTCCATTGGGATATAGGCGGCAAATTTGGAAATCTTCATGAAATAAGCGAGCAACTTCCATTTGTGTCCGTGTGTTATCTCCATAACCAATCATCTGTAGAATTGTTATTGTGTGCAATTCTGTTAAATGAACCAATTTTCTGATATGCAGTTAACAAAATGCAAACGGCCATAACAGCTGCAACTACTGTCATGCAGGCAGACAACACGTTGTTAAGGCCAGATGTTTTCAACAAAAGTAAATTTTTAATTCATGTAAGTAAAAAAGAACGCTGAAATGGTTTTTGCTTACTTTCTTACTATTAAGAACTAAATGAAAAATAAGTATTGAATGTGTTGTAGCGAATTTCTGTAATCAAATAATTTTCTTTTTTTAATGTTAATTTTTGCAATAAATCTGAAAACACTTAATAAGTGGAAATATTTCCGAAACAGTTGAATATAGGTATAGCACATTGTACATGAAATATGTCTAGAATTTTCTGAAGAATCCAAAAATTGAATAATATACAGGGTATTATATCCAGGCAGGTATGAAAACACGACCCGCTGAATTATTTTTTGCAAATAGATTTACCTAAATAATATGAATAAACATTTTTGGAGCCACTGACTCAAGCGATAGCTGGGGTGTCTCTGTTTAAGTGTTTACATAGATCACACGTCTTTAGATTTCAAAAATTTGCAGAAAAAAATATAAAATTGAGTATCTGTTTTAATATCTCTAGAACTCGGTCTACGACGCTATTAAGTTAATAACAGAATGGTCTAAAACTTAGCTTCCGAAATCCCAATACACCATCATCAATCGATTATCATTAAAATTATCAATTAAAATAACTTGATATATAGTCCGGTATTTGTTGAGATAGAATTCCAAGAAGACTCCTGCGCTACTTTCTTGGAATTAACCACATTCGACACCTGAGGTAGAAAGTCATTGTCAGCGTGGAGTTCAAGGTAGCAGCTTGCAGTGCATACTGTGTTTTGTAGTTACGAAGGCGTGTTTCTTTATTCGTTTTCTAGGAATTCTAGCTCAACAAATATTGTACGGACTGTAAAAGTTATCCATTAATTTAAAAAAATAATTTATGAAAATAGTAACGAAGAGAGCACGTACCCGAGGTTGAAATCAATAATATTGTAAGCCTACAAATAAATTTATCTCTTTAAGTAACGATATTGTGGGAAACAATTACTCTACGGACTTCAGCCCCGTTCTCACAATCCGTATACGTCGGTAGATTGACATCCAAATAGTTCGTTTCCCTTTAGGCGTAGCGAAGAGAACTAATAAGGTCGAAACTGGTCTATGCCTGGTCATTTTATTGACAAATATCCTCAGCTATTTACTAGATGTTGCGATTGCATTTCAATGTTGGACGGGGTTTTATTCAGTAGAGTACTCGTTTCCCACAATACCATTAATTAAAAACATTCGGGTCCCTTTATTATAGTACATTATACTATAAGGGAGAGAAATGCGTTATTTTGGCAGAGATGCAATTTGAATGCAATGCACCGAGAACAAAATAGCATCTCTCCCGAATGGTATATACTATTTTTTCCACGGTCTCATTAACTTAAAAACACATATTTTGTCATTATGAAGTAAGTAGCACCAGAATTATTGTATTCGGATTTGAGCATTTATTTAGTAGTCGTTGAGTTATTGTCATAACTACAAAATAAACAAACAAAAAGAATTGTCAAATTAAGGTGCTAGTTTGGTTTAGTTTAAAGTTTGTTTAGTGCACAATGAATAATTGTGAGTCGGAAGAGATTGTGGAGGCTGCAAATATTGCAATAAGCAATTTGCTGCCTACGAAGTCAAGATCTTTATACGATATAGCCTACAATCGGTTCAAAAAGTGGTGCGCCGAGAAAAATGTTCAAGTATACAGCGAGAATGTTTTGTTGGCATACTTCAGTGAAAATGCAAAGAATTACAAGTCTTCCACATTATGGGCGCAATATTCTATGGTTAAGTCATGCTTGATAATTTACGACAACATAGATATAAGCAAATTCCCCAAGCTGATCGCATTTTTGAAAAGAACCGGTGACGGATATCAAGCGAAAAAATCGAAAATATTGACAAAGGGTGAAATCGACCGTTTTCTATCAAGTGCAGATGACAAAGAATTCTTAATGATTAAGGTAAGATTACTTTTGTTGTTAGGTATTTCAATTATTAAGTATTTTGATTTTTTATAGGTTGGATTAATTCTGGGGATTGCCGGAGCTTGTCGAACTGATGAACTAGTCAATTTAACTGTAGATGATATTGAGGATGTAGGCTCTTCCTTGATTGTAAAAATTCCAAACACTAAGACAAAGATTCCACGAACCTTTGTGGTTACCGATGTGGGAAATATGCTTGAATTGTTTCGAAAATACCTGTCCCTTCGTCCTCCCCACGTCAAGCATAAGCGCCTTTTTTTGTACTACAAAGCAGGAAAATGTAGTTCGCAGCCAGTTGGCAAGAATACCATGGGAAAAATTCCGAGTGTAGTAGCTTCGTATTTAAAATTACCTGATGCTGCATGTTATACTGGTCACTGCTTACGAAGATCTTCAGCGACATTACTGGCAGATGCTGGTGTGGATATCACGACAATAAAGCGTCATGCTGGTTGGAAATCAACGACAGTCGCTGAGGGTTATGTCGAGAACTCCATTGAAAATAAGACCAAAATTGCTAATCAGGTTTTAGTAGGTACCACTACTAGCGCAATCACAAAAACTGTAAATGTAAGCGAAAGTAATATTCCTTCTAATATTAATTTTGATAATTGTACAAATGTAACAATTAATTTAAATGTCAATAAATTATTTCAATGTTTCAATCTTTTTTTTTGAATGAAAAACGTTCTCCATAATGTAAACACCCTTGGGAGCATTATACTCCCTTGGGAATAAACGACTACTTCTGTTTTAATTTTGATGTCATAGAAACTGATTTCTACTCCCGACCGTGGAAAAACATTTTTTTTATTACATATTCAATAACCGGGAATTCATAAAGCATTTTCGGGACCGTGATGAATATTCTAGTTTCAGTAACTCGGCTTATTCAATTCCAAGTTTAATAGACTTCCTACATTGTAGCCTGCCGGTTAACAATGTCCTTTTTAAATTTAATCAAGCGACCCGCCGTCGCAGGCACGCATCTGATAAAGGGGCTAGACCGGAATCCTATCATCAGGAATCTTCTTTTTGGCACTAAACCACGTGGAAAATTTAATTTCCTATTACCTTCCAATGCCAGTGTAATTTTATTTCATGTAACTAGGGGATTACCTTTTCGTGGCTTCGCGAATTCGACTCGGTGTAAAAATAAAGTGCACACGTGTGCCGATAATCGTTTCGAGCGAGCGTCGGTGAGATTTCAACGTGACCTCTTCAGAGTTTCAGTCATTAAAAATAGTTTCACGCAAACACCCTGTTCAACATCACTGATGTAAAATCCATTTACTTTCCTCAGTATTTTTTTCTTAAATATTACAGAAATTTTATTAGTCAAAGTATTTTTGTTTCCATTACATTGAAACTTGACCTTTCCATAATTGAAAATAGTTTTAAATACTCAACAAATTTGATCAATTACATAAAACCAGTTCACTTCGGAGTATCAGTTTTTTAGTCAAATTCCTATAAAACCCAATGCATTGATATTTCATCTTAGGTTTAGGTTACATTAAAAATAAACTCATATACTTAACAAACACTGTTTTTTTTTAATATTGTCTCAGGTGCTTAATAAACACTCGATTCATCAAACACTTAGATAAAGGATGTTACAATATCCGTTATTACGAAACTTCACTTCTCTCAAGTTTTGGTCCTAAACATTAGCTCAGGTACTTAATTTACAGCCGTTTTATCAAACACTTAGATAAAAGATGTTACAATATCCGTTATTATGAAACTTTACTTCGCTCAAGTTTCGGTCCTTAAACATTGTCTCTGGTGCTTAATTAATACTCGTTTTATCAAACACTTAGAGACAAGATAAATTACAACATCTGTTAATACGAGACTTCACTTCTCTGAAATTTCGATTTTTAAACACTGTGTCAGATGCTTAATTAACACTCGTTTTATCAAACACTTAGATTTACCAAAAATACTTAAGAAATTACTACTAACCAAACATTTTGTTCTTCAAAATCCATTTCTTTAAAATTTGACTTTTCGAAGTTTTCATTCTTGCTTTTCAAAATTTCTTGCTATAAAATGATTAATCATGAAAGGTTTCGATCATTACATATAATAATTTCAGTGTACTTAACAAACAGTAATTTTTTCAAACACTCATGTAAAATCCTTTTCCTCAATAAAAGTAATACTACTAAATATTAAACAAAGCACATATATTTTTCATATAAAATCCATTACACTGGAACATGACCTTCAAAGTTTCGATCATTAAACTTAATTTCATATTTCAAAATACTCTTTTTATCATACTTGTAAAATCTCTAGCCTTTTTTTATAAAATTACTTTAGAGATTATTAACCAAAGCACCTTGTTACAATATTCATTATTACAAAACTTCATTTCTCTGAAATTTCGATTATTAAACATTGTCTCAGGTGTTTAATAAATACTCGTTTTATCAAACACTTAGATAAAACATAAGATACAATATCCGTTATTAAGAAACTTCACATCTCTCAAGTTTCGGTCCTAAACATTGTCTCAGGAGCTTAATTAACACTAATTTTATTAAACACTTAGATTTACCAAAAATACTTAACAAATAACTACTAACCAAACATTTTCTTCCTCAAAATCCATTTTTCTGAAATTTGACTTCTCCAAGTTTTCATACCTCAAAATTTCTTGCTACAAAATTATTAATCATTGTTAATCGATCATTACATATAATTTCAGTTGCTTAACTAACACCCATTTTATCAAACACTTAAATAAAAGAATTTTACTAAAATTTAAAAAATTACTCTTTATAAATGTACCTCCCTACAAAATTAATCGCACTAATACTTAACATTTTCATTAAAAATATTTTCATGTAAAAATCCTTCCCATTTCCCAGCAAATTGGAAATTAATCTTAAATAAAACACATTTTTCCTGCAGTCACTGAAACTTCGCAGTTCCAAGGTTTCGATCACTAAACATTTATTCGAGTGCTTAATAAACAGCCAACATTTCTTTATCAAACATTTAAATACTCGTACATCCCTTGTCTCTAATACCTAAATGTTTTTACCAACAAAATTTTGGAAATTATTTTTAATTACAGGACCTTCTTCCTACAAAATCCATTACTATAAAATTTGATTTTTTCAAGGTATCGTTTATTAAAAATAGTTCCAGGAACTTAAAAGGCACTCGTTTTATCAAACATGTAAAATATGTCTCTTTCCCCAGCCTTTTTGCTCAAATTATTTTAGAAGTTAGTCTTATACAAAGTACCTTTTTACTAGAAAATCAATTTCATAAATTTTAATTTCTCCAAAATTTCCCATCATTAAACATACTTTGTCACTTAACATAAGTAAAACTTTTTTCGTAAATTAATTTAGAAGTTACTCTTAACCAAAAGACCTTCTTACAAAATTCATTACAATAAAACTTCGCTTTTTCAAGGTTTCGATCATTAAAAATAGTTTCATGTACAGGGTGTCCCAAAGTTCGCGTCTCAGGCCCATAACAGACAATAAAAATCTGTTTAGATGGCGTGAATAGGGAGTCGCTAAGATCCGTTTTGCCCTAGAAAAATATTTTTTTCAAAATTCGGAAAATAAAAAAAATACGTTATTTGCAGTTAACATCAGAAATAGGAAGGGGTTCACCCAATCGTAATAAAATTATAAACGTGAAGTAAGTTATAAAAATATAATTAACTAATTATAGTACAGTAGTAGGGTATTAATTGTATAGTATCTATACAACTAATACCCTATAATTTTGATATCTGCTTACCTATCTAACATTTTTTTTATTCAGTACATTTTAAAAAATACCAAGAAAATTCTACCTTGTTACCTATTTATATATTACCATTTTATTCTATATAAACACTACCATAAGTGTTTATATAAAATACATCTGGAATAGATAAATTCATCATTTTTAGGATGATATTTTGGAGAATGTCATACTTCTGACATGGATAGTCCAAAAAGAGCAAGAAAAAATTGGAAAAAACAATAAAGATCCGAAGTCTGCAGCAGGCAAAGGGTCGTCTAAAAGCCAGAATTTATAGCCTTAATTCTCTTCTGAAATTTCAGACTTAACAGACAACTGCTCAATGTATCATTCATGTAAGTTGAAAAATACATATTCTTTCTGTGCCTGTAAAAAATATGTATTTTTAGGAATCAGCACCTGGAATGTTAGGTGAAATCTGAAAGAAGATCAAGAAAATGACAATCTCGTAAAAAGTATTCACCTGAGCTTAGGTCGTTTGCCTTAACGTTAAGCTTTTATTCAACAGCTTATAATTATGCAAGAAGTTTTAACATGGCTTTGCAACATATAAAAACAATTTCTAAGTGGTACAGATCTATAGATGGAACACCTGGATTTACAAATGAAGCTTTGGCTACTATTAAAATGAAAGTAAGAGAAACAAACAGTGAAATTTTGGGCAATTTGGTATTTGACGAAACGTCTATAATGCAAAGTGTTGAGTGGAATGGGAAACGATTCACTGGATATGTTAATGTCGGCATTGAAGTATATGGGGATAATATTCCAGAAGCTACGGAAGCCCTGGTTTTTGTGGTTGTAGCTATAAAGTCATTGGAAAATACCTGTTGGGTACTTCTTGACAAACGGTTTAAGTGGTGGAGAAAAAGCTAATTTGTTAGAAGAATGTTTAGAATATTTAAGTGAATTAGGTATCAAAATAGTTTCTGTTACTTTTGATAGTGCTCCTTCAAATATCAAATTACGGCTTTACAAAGGTTAATGTTAATATTAATAAGTAGGTAGATTGTAAGTTTGTAACATTTTAGGTTATTTGTTGACTTATTACTGTTTGAAATTGGTTTTCTAATAAAAACTAGAAAAATAAACCAAACATTTGTCTTTTTATGATTTCTATAAGTCACTAGTGGGTTTTATAAGTTATAACTTACTAGTGACTTATGACTTGTACCTCACTAGTGACTCATAGGCCCCTTTATTCCTTTAAAACCAAAGAAATTATAGTATTATATACAAGTGTTGGATAAAAGCATTTAATTAATCAGTACTGATCAAAAAAATTTGAGTATAGTAAAAACAGTTTATTAATTTTAATTCAATTTTTACCGTCTCATTATATCATCAATATGTAAAAATTATTTATAAAATGAGTAATTTTTTCAAATGTGTATTGGTATTTTGTAAATTTTAATATTTTGCCTTTTTTGACAGTACGCCACTGCCGTTCTGTCTCATTGTTTACATTTGACACTATCTATCTTTATTTATTAGGTAGTTCTCTGTTTAGATGTTTGCTACAGTTAAAACACATGTATAAGAATACACAAAGCTCCTTCTAGTGGTTAGAATTCGTTGCGTTTGACATAAACTAATATGTAAACAGACTTGTGACAACAGTTTCAGCCATTGTTTTCACAGCAATGTCGATTAAATCGACTAATTCCAATAAAATGGGATACATTTTTGTATAAATTATTGTAATTATTTAAGCAGATAGAGAAAACATTTCTGCACAAAAAATGTTCATAAAAATAATTAATTTTAGTTACCATAAAAAATTAGTACGTTCGTGGAAAAAAAAGTTGATGTAATTTTTCTTTATTTTCGGAATTTTGAAAAAAATGTTTTTCAAGTGCAAAACGGACCTTAGCGAGTCCCGATTCACGCCGTCTAAACAGATTTTTACTGCCGTTTTTCGTTACTATTTAATCGCAACAAATTTTTGCTGCAAAATCCACTACATTGAAATCTAACTTTTCCAAGGTTTGGACCGCTAAATATAAGTTCATGTCCTTAACAAACACTGGTTCCACTTCAATGAAAGTTCTTGTTTTACTAAAATTGATTTAGAAATTACTCTTAACCAAAGCACCTACTCTAATTGCTTGCAAATTGTTTCAAGCCATTACTGTACTTTGAAATTCTAAGAAAAATAACCTGGCAACGTATTCCGTATTAAATTAATATCCAAGGAAGTATTTATTCTTTGATCTCCTTCTTATTTAGCTCACAACTAAGGTTCTCAATCAACTGGGGGACTGTAAAAACCTAACTGAAAGAAAACCGGCAACGAAAGGTAATATTAATAACCCGCATCCGAAGTATCCGACCAACTACTAGTCAAATCCTCACCCTACCGAGGTTCCAGATATAGAATTATTAAAGGGAATCAGCGGACTAAGATCATCAGAGAATTAGGAATGGCTCCCGCGGGCCGTACCTAAAAGACGAATCCGGCATCCTTAAATAGCCTTCAGGAAGACGGGCATAAAAGAAATTCAATTTACTTATCTGTATCTAATGTAAATTGCGGCAAAAGGGATAGAGATGAAAAAGCAAAAAAAAATCATCTGGAAAATAAAGAATCCCCCACGTAACGCTTGGATGTTTCTTTTGTGTATTTACATATTTTAGATGGTTTATGATCACGTTCTTGGCGAATTCATTGAGGACACGCTTGCATTTTTAAAATGATTTTCCGGATTAACAAGAGGAAGACAAATTAAAATTGTCCATTCAACAATAGGCCAATAAAATTTTACTGGAAAGTGTGCAATAAAAACCGTGCAAGTAGGACATCTATATACTTGAATTATAACTTTGGTTATTAGTTTCCCAAAAATATAGTTTCCCAAGTAATGGAATTGTTGTAGCGCTTCTGTTACACGTAAAGAAAACATTTCTTGCTTCAAAAGTACAACATTTGATTTTAAGGTATCGCACGTTTATATACAGGCTGTGGCAAATTCGCTTCTCACTACAGGGATCTCGAAAACGGTAAGAGATACAAACTACACTGAAAAAACAATTACTTTCTATTAAATCAATCGGTTGCTTTGAATACAGTTAATGTATTCAAAAGTTAATGTATTCACTTTACATTTATGCTGGTTACATTGAGTTAAACCAGTTACTAGTGATGGGAGATTTCGAGTGGTACTCGATTATTGAGATCACTCGAGATATCTCGAGATGTTTACTCCCACCACTCGAGTGATTATTATCCTACGGTTGCACCCCAAAATGTTAGTACATACTACAAATAGTCACTGATTGCGTAACCTTTTTTTTTTAGAATAAAACGAAAAAGTGGTTAGGTTTTGAAGTGCGTTTTTTTTTTTTTTTTTAGCTACGCTTATAATATATGACTAATACAAACATATTTTGGGATGAAAACGACCAATATCTCGTATCTCGAGTGATCACTCGATTATTAGAAGTACTCGATTACCGATAACTCGATTATCAAAATTGGCCGATTATGCCCATCACTACCAGTTACATTCAATACAAGTCATTTGATGTGTTTGAATTTAAAAAAAGAAACAGTTTACAACAGGTTTATCTATAATTAACAAATTAGATTTAATATAACCATTTATGATTTTAGAATATTTGTTAGGCGTATTAAAAGAATAAATTTTTAATACTAATTTATATTCGTTTTTATTTAATAAATATTATTTTATATTGGCCTATCAAACGTTACAATTTAATACTAATTTATATTCGTTTTTATTTAATAAATATTATTTTATATTAGCCTATCAAACGTTACAATTAAATTTTAAAGGAAAATTATTCTAAATATATAAATAATTTCTTAAATGTGAACCAGCTGGTTATAAAAATTAAATTTTTATGTAGTTTAAAACTATTATCAATTCAATATTAAAAAATATTATTTAAAAATTACTTCAATCACGTGACCAAGTTGTGTTCTCCCCTGACAGTAGTATCTTTGCCATCATGGCGGCTATGTATGCAAGGTACCTGTAGTGTATTGTGTAGTTCAGTAGGCTAGTATGGACTATATCAAAAGGTAGTGTTTCTTGTTGTTCTTATTATATTCATAATATAACGTGCATATAGTTACAGAGTGCTGTGTTTCGTTTGCTCCAAATTAAAATGGATGCAGAAACTGTGGAAGTTAGGGTCAAACAAGTAATAATCGTCAAAAACTCAGTTTTAGATAAGGACATAGTGTTGCTGTTGTAGTTTCATCAATTTATAATAAAACCCAATTTAAAAACCTGAAAATTATTTATAATTATTAAACTGTGACAACTATGACAAGTAGTTTTGAAAGATACTTATATTTAAGTCTTAAAATTAATTTTTGGCAAAAATGAAATGTTCGAATAAGAGTATCGTATGTACTCGTATTAGTAGATCTCAACACTATGTACCTTTTCAAATTGAATTAGGTATAAACTTATAGTTAGATAAGTTATCTAATTATCAGTTTAATCAAATTTGAGAAAGTACATAATTTTTAGACTAATCAAGAAAGAAATACGTCCAATATTAGTGTAAAGAACAATTCACTTTTTATAAACCATTGATTTATTAATATTATAATATCCTATTTGCACTGAAAAACTGTTAGTTCACATTAAGCTAAGATATATTTCTAATAATCTTATGTCATCTACATCTTAAAATATGTACATTAATAATAAAAGGGCGAAATGTAATATTACTTCGAATATTTCAGTAAAAATAAATTAACATTCAAATAAGATTTATTACAAAACTATGAACTTATTATTAGTTACTTTTCACACGATATATGCTAGGCAATATCCAAAACTAGGATTAGTTTATGGGAAACGATATTTATTTAGTCCAAATAAATCCTTTTTTCAGTGTAGCTTAAATGGGGGCAATGTTGCGTAATCAGGGGACCAACATTATGCCTCTAAAAAATCAGGACTAACATGATTAGTCTTCGAAATATTTGAAAAAAAAAACCGAAATTTTGAAAATCCGTTTTTGTTTCATTTCAGTCTTGTTTGAGGTGATATTGAAAAAAGAAGAACACTTTCTCATGGCCTCTTTTTGCCCTCTATCGAATGGCGTAATCAATTTTTAATGTGTAATGTTTCGTCTCTCCAGGACCATCATCCACTTCATTTTTTTAAAATACGAGCCTGGAAATTTTATTACAATTTTTGCAAGCCTTCTTGACCCCCAATACTGTACTGCCTCAGCCCCAACCAGATTCAGACGTTTTGTCTCGAAAAATTCATCTTCAATGTATTCGTTCCAAATTTATATAAATTGTTTATTTACATTTCTTTGTTTATCGAATTATCGCACACTGTAAGTGTCGTTAGACCCTGTGAAATCCATCTAGTTATTTAAACTATTACCACTACGCATTAAAATAAAACATTATTATAGTTTTATTCCCGTGTCCATAGTTATTTCTTTCTAGGCTTCTCGAGTGCTCGAAATTCAAACAAATTCCGATCTATTTTTTTTTTCAGGATATTCATACAGATACATCTGACATGCTCTTTCACAGTTACGGTTACAGATATAATAAACTCCGATAATATTACGCTGATCTTCATTTTCAACCTTTGCCAAAACCAAAATGTTTTTGAACATCATAATAAAATTAAAATTGTAATAATGTTTTAATTTTGATGCAACAACTTATCGAGTTCTGTATGTAATAGTTAATAATAATAAATGTTTTATTGTAACGCGTGGTGGTAATAATTTAAATAACTATATGGATTTCACAGGGTCTATCGACACTTACATTGTACGATAATTCGATAAACAAATAAATGTAAATAAAAAATTTTGCTAACGAATACATTGAAGATGAATTTTTCGAGACAAAACGAACAAGGCCGAAATTAAAACAAAAAGGGATTTCCAAAATTTCGGGAAAAAGTAATGGATTTAATTTGGTGTTTGATATAACAGGTGTATGTTAAGCACTTGAGACATTGTTTAATAGAACCGAAACTAACGCTTACTGCATTTAAGATTTTCAAAGAATCGCTGTATAGAACAAGATGAGAATAGAATTGCAGTGTATGTGTGCACGGGTTTTAATTTAGTACATAAACATTGATTACTATACAGGGTTAGTCAAAAGTATGGAAACCCCCAAGTATCTCAGCGAGAAAGCATTTTTGGGATAAAGGGTGAGGACAAAGTCTCAGTAGTTTTCACGGCGCATCCGATGGTAATCTTGACCTTGAGGTCAAGGTCAAGGTTCAAGGTCATATCAAGATCAATACAAGGTCAAATGTTGATTTTTATTGATTTTTAACTACGGAATCAGAGGGAATGACAGTCTGAGTAGATACCTAATGGTACTTCTTAATGACTATCATCTTGAGATCAAAGTCGAAAGAATATGTCAAGGTCATATCGGTCTTTGGAGTAACCAACCCCTTATTTCGACGCTAGAATCGACGCTTATTATGATCTTAAACGTGAACTTAAGGTTATTAGGTCAAGGTCAGGTAGAGGTCAAGTGATTATTCCGGCTGTCATATTTTATTTTCGACGATGGAATAGAAGGGAGTCACAATTATTTAATGGTCGCAGATGGTCGAGTTAATTTATGAAATCCTAACCTTAAAACTAAAAGATAATACGACTATTGAAGGCGAGAGTAGGAAATAATTTGGCTATTCATGGCCAAATCGAAGATCAAGGTGACTAAGGAGTATCATCAGGTCACTCCTTCTGATTCCGTATTTAAAAATAAAAAATTACAGTAAAAATTAACATTTGACCTTGAACTGACCTTGACGGTCAATATTATATTCGGATGAAGAATTTTCTGCTCTTTCTATTTCCGGGGTCGAAAATAAGGGTCATCGCCATTTAAAAAAAGCGACTAATCTGATATGACCTTGAACCTCGACCTTAACTTGACCTCAAGGTCAAGGTAACTATCGCATGCGCCGTGAATAATGACGTTTGTCTCACCATTTCTCCCAAAAATGCTTTCCAAATGAGATTTCCATACTTTTGACTAACCCTGTATATAAAAATCATTATTTCAACAGATTTGTGTTTAAAAATATTAAATTTCCTTCCAATTTTAGCCAATAAAACGTTTATTTATATTTTCTTCTGTATTTTGGAATGGTTCAGAAATATACGAATCTATTCTTTGTTTAAAATGAATATATGCATAGACTTAATGCCAAATCACAACTTTAACAATTTTCTTTCTCCTTTCGATGTAGGTAAAAACCAAATACAGAATTGATTCTGATTTCAATAGATATGAACAACTTCGATTTAAGTTTCCTCAACAGAATGAGGTATTTCTTATTAATCCAGTGCATTGTAGATGTATATTTAAGTGACTAGTCACTGCTTTTGGCCGTCGTTGATACTGCTAACTAGCAATCTAATGAGACATCAAATAGTTGTTGATATTTTTAACTCAATGATTCTATTTCCTCCATTTTAACATCATTAAGAATTATTATGCTGTTGTTTATTAACTTTTATGTTTGTATAACGTTATTATATTTCATTAATGGAATTCAGCCTGTTAATATACAATTCATTGATTCAAATTAAAATATGTATTTATTTTAGATATTTATTTAGTGAAGTTGTAAGATTCAAATGCTGAATTAATTAATAATTCAAAAGTTGGTTGAAAAGGGCACCTGATATTCGAAGTGACGAGCTTCGACTAGACTGGATGTGACATTTTGCGACTGAAATAATCCACTGTACGTCACTCTAATTCAACTCCAACTATGCTTTACAAATGCTCAAAGCCAAAGCGAGCAATAATTGGTCCCGCATATAAACTTTAAATTATCGAACGAATTTAAATTTGAGTACAGTGCAATGACAACAATTTTCACTTCGGCCTAATGCCCCGGAATAGTTGCAGTTACATTGCGGTGCCATTAATTTTACAGATTGATTATACGTAATTAAATATTTATTTAGTATAGATTATCAATCAATGCGATGTTGAAAAATAATAATAATCTTACTTAAATAAATTTTGAGCCTTTTAATATTTACATGGGCAACTTGCACATATTTTTTTAAATGTCTAGAAACAATGTATAACCTTATCAATAATGTAGTGAAAATAATGGATGTTAGAATCAGGGCAAACTAAATGTTTTCAAATGGGTGTTTGCTACCGCGCTAACTCTGGACGTCATTTAGTGCAATCGAGAGTAGGGAAGTAGTTTTAAAAATATGGCATTTTTAGTAATTAGTAGGGTTTCTGATTTCTCGGCCTATTTTTTTCTCGAGTCTCGGGAATTCTTGACTAGGAATTCCCGGGAATTCTCGAATTCTCGAGAAATTTCTAAAACTTAAAAAAGTCATAATTTTGGTATTGCAATGCGAAATATAAACATGCTATTATACTTAACAATCATCATTAACATTTATTATTTATTCAATATTTTTATTAATTACTTATGTCTCTACTTCTACTAACAAAACTAAATTAAACTTTGAGTTTCTTCTTAAAAACCTTTAACTTGTTTTTTTATTAAACACTTTTCTTCTAATAATAATTATTAATAATCATTAATCATGCAGACTTTTAATTAAATAAATAGTAAATAAGGAATTTAACCGAAGAAATCTTAAAAAAAAACAAGCTTTAATTTAAAGATACAGAAGCGTTCTTCCTATTAATTTATCACTTCAACATTAGGTATCTGCTTATAACAAAATTTCTACACAGACTTATAACTAGGTATAGGGTGATTCACTATATTTTGACCCCCCCACCCTTCAACTTTTTTGTTTTAAGAGTTATAAAAAAAATGTGAAATACAAAAGCTGCACGATTTTTTATGAAATTTTCGAATATGAATTTCAAACAAAATGGCCGCGCATTAACTTTGTTAATTTAAATGGAACACCCTGTATATTTTTACACATTTGGATAGAACGTTCCCTGTCGAGCACAGTCATATATGGTTTGTTGGGTCCATCTCTAACAATAAACGAGATGATATTAAAAAACGAAAAGAACGTTTTTTATTAAGAAAATAAAATATTTTGTAATTGTTGGACGTTTTTCGGGCATTTCTGCCTTTTTTCCAATTACGTAAGGATTTAGATTTATTTGCAATATATTTTGACATATCGAACATTGATATAGTCCAAAATGGGTATAAGTATTTTAACTAAATCGCACTAATTAGTCCGTGAGGGGCTTATTTACTCATGGACAATGTTATATGGTAGGCCGTGACAGTGACAGGTAATATTATGACAACATTGTTATTGTTTGACAGTTTGTATTATTATTTATTTAAAATGGGTTACACAGAAGTAGAAAATTTAAATATTATAGGAATTAAGATAGAGTAGTTAAGATATTCTCCATAGTTTATTTTAATTCCTAATAATATTTCAATTTTCTACTTCTGTGTAACCCATTTTAATTAAATA
>NW_019416750.1:0-17157 GCF_000390285.2 Anoplophora glabripennis | reverse complement strand
AGTTCATATGAACATGGGTCCGGAAATGCTTCCTAAGGGCACAGGGACCCATTGAAGAGGGAGGAATGGAAATCATTTTTTTGCAATATCTCTCAATCGCGTTGTGATAAATGAATGAAATTTGGTATACACAGCTAAATTTTGATGAGCAATTTGATGGACTAATCCATTTATTTCCACAAGGTCCATTGGGGTGGGTACGGGAGGGCCCTTGGTACTTTGCGTGTGTAACTTTTTCATCTTTGACTTTTTAACAAATTGGACAGCAAATTCCGTTTTCCCGAACTGTTTTACGTTAAAATGGTACTCTTGTTTCAAATTGTTATCTTTAACGGTTTCTGAGAAAATCGCTCTTGAATTAATCCCACTTTGGTCAATTACTAACTAAAAATGTATTATTTTTATATTTTTTAATAAAACCATATCTCAAAGCGAACAAAATGAAAAGAAAACTTTATGATATCTTTATTTTTTTGTCAAGTTACAGGTAATTTCTTGAGGGGAAATAAATATTTGAAAAAATTATGAGAGCTACCATAAATTGGTACTAAATAATATAAAAAAATCAGGAAAATTAAAAAGGTCGGGTGACGACCTCAGTGATTCGATATGGAATGTCTCATATAATTTGTAGTATTACATTGTAAAAAAAATCGGTGTGAGTGAAAGCAATAAAGGTAGAAGTGAATCCATCGAGTGACATTATTGAGTACATTTCCACTCAATATTGAGCATTTTGATCATTTTTCTCATTTGTGATTATATTTGAACTAAAACTAAGTACTTTCACTCTCCCTTATACATTTTCATCATTTTCAAAATTGCTCAAATACAGGGTGTCCCTTAAGCACATGATCAAAAAGGTATTGCGACATTCTTTGGCTCAAAAGAAGACGATTTGACCTAACTTCCATTAAGAAAAAATGTCTAGCTCCTCTGCTATTGACTGTTACGTAAAAAATTTTTTTCAATTTTAGACAATCATTATCACTACTACTCAAGTACAACAAATACTCACTACAATCACTACTATCGTAGTAAGTATCTTGGTAAAACCTTGTAGCATTCATATTTTTTACGCAAAAAAATATTTTCTGTTTCGTTGCAACTTAACAATTTTAGATGTATCGCAGTAAATCTGCCCTTTTGACAAGAAGCGGCTTTCTCTAATAATAATTGCCAATTCTTTTACCTAGGATATCAATATTGAAAGTAAAATGGTTGCAATTTTAAAGTCTGCTGCAATGCGACAGATTGAATATTTTACTTCATTAGATTTATTTTTTGTTAACACTCAAAAAATGTAAAGACGTACTTAAGACAGACAATTCTCTTTATTGAAATTGGATGATAGTTACATAGATACGATATATGATGGTGAAATTACAAGACATGTTCGATATGCTCCCCATTTTCTTGGATGCATAGCTGGATCCTTCGACTGAAATTGAATTGAATTAACTCCGCCTCGTTTTGAATCCTACGCAATAATTCTTCCTGGGATTCCACAGGAGTAGCGTAAACTTTATTCTTCAAGGCTCCCCATAGAAAAAAATCTAACGGCGTTAAGTCTGGGGACCTGGGGGACCATTCGACAGGAACATCTCTCCCTCTTCTGCCGATCTACTTGTGTGGAAAAGTATTATTTAAATGTGCAGTTACATTTGCACTAAAGTGCGGAGAAGCACCATCGTGCGTAAACTACATCTGAGCACGAAGATCGAGAGGGACATCTTTCATTAGAACCAAAAAGGTATTCGTCAGAAAATTGAAATAATTTTCGCTATTCAAGCGCGGCATGACATAAGGACTCAGAAGGATGTCACCGATGATCCCGGCCCAAACATTTATTGGAAATTCCACTTGAAAGTGGTTAATACGCCTCGCACGAGAGATTTCTTCTGCGTAATGGTGGAAATTACTTGAATTAAAGATACCACTTCTGGTAAAACCAGCTTCATCAGTGAATAAAATTCGGCTGGTGAAATTTGGATTGTGTGCCCGCGCTCCTTTAATAAAAGGGCAAAATTGAAGTCTTCTCTCAAAATGGTGTGGTAAAAGCTCCTGAATAGACGTCGCATGATAAGGATGGAGGAGCTGTCAGACGGTGAGTACTGATATTTAGATCTTCAGCGACCCTATTTAAAACGTCTCCCTCAACGGCTGCGTTTCGTACTTGAGGACAACCCACACGGAAAACCAACGGCTCGAACACCAATCTCCCGCAAACTCTTTTCAATCCATGTAAATCGGTAATCTGGAACCCGTCAATTTGGGAATCGCGCCGCGTAGACCGTACCACCCAAGTTGTCTTCGCAAAACCCTAAGACTTTGATCAGTCAGTCATCTCTTCATTAGAAAACGTCATTCGAAACGAATGTATCGGACTGTCCGACTAACGTGAAAATATTGACAATTCATTTATTATAAAATGACGTCATCCCTTACTACGATAGTAGTAATTGTAGCGAGTAGTTGTTGCACTTGAGTAGTAGTGATAATGATTGTTTTAAATTGAAAAAATTTTTTGCGTAAAAACTATGAACGCTACAAGATTTTACCAAGAGTCCGAAAATGTCGGAAACAGACTAAGGCATCAGTAAAAATAAAATAAATTAATTCCAGCGACCAAATAAAAAGTTCTAGTAATTCTTGTACCAAGAATTTACCACTAGCCCAAGGCAGATGGACGCTTCATCGAAACATGAGTTTTACTTAGGAACAATTTCACAGAAAGTTTCATTAAAATTCATAGTAAAATTCTCCAGATATTACAAAAAAAAATATTTTTTTTTTTTTCAAGAACATTGACAGTCAATAGCAGAGGAGCCAGGCATTTTTTCTTAATAGAAGTTAGGTCAAATCGTCTTCTTTTGAGCCAGATAATGTCGCAGTACCTTTTTGATCATGTGCTTATGTATAGTTAACTTCGAGGGGCGATCCGCTAAGGAAAAAACGTACGAAGATTACAAAATTTCTGAAATCTCTTGTAATGTATCTGCAGATTTCAATATCGACTAAAAAAAATTACAAATTTCATATAAATAATCAAGATTACAATATCTTTCAACCGATTACAAAACATTTCAGGAGATTTCAGAGTTATTTTACTAGATTTCAATGATTATTTAAGATTTCAATAGGATTATTTGAAATTAAAAGAAGATTTGAAAATTTCTTAATAATATTTCAAGGAATACGGGAAGATTACAATAAGTTTTGAATGTCCATTTGAACAAAAATAATTGAATTAACTTCAACTGTCATTCATTTCATTCATTAACAGTAGTGCTTTGATTAAGAATTTCCAGTATCATTTTTACGCAAAAATTGTAACATTCTGATTAAGTTTTTGTTCGAATGAACGTTAAAAACTTTTTGTCATGACAAAAATGATAACGCCATTTTGAAAGTAGGTAAGTATATATTTTTATTGAAAGATAAAAATATAATAATCCAATAAACTAATAAAAATAAAAAAATAGAAGTAACATAAAATAAACATTTTCCCAAAAAATAAATAATAAGAAATATTTTAAGCTTTTATTAACACTTGTATTTAATACTTTACCTGTATACAGTGTATTTAAAAAAGACGCGGCAATATTTAAGGGGGCGATTGCCCAGATCATTTTATAAAAAAAAGTTCCTATAAACATACGTCCGCAAACGCTTCGTTACCGATCTACAGAATGTTGAAATTTCATTAAAAAAACAGTAAAAATTAAATTTCTCCAAAACCTCTTGATATTATAATGAAATTTTAGGCCTGTCAATAGCTATGGCAGACGCGTACTTTGCAATACAAAACGATTTTTTAGTCTTACCAGTGACTAGCTATTTTTAATGAAAAAAATAGGACCCCGCTGGTTTTTCTAAAAATATAATTTTTTAATTCCTTGTTCAATTATGAAGAAGAAAGCTTTCCTCAGATTATACGCACCGTACGTCACACCGTTATTGAGTAAAAAAATAAAAAACATTTTATTGCGCACCTAAACCCAATGTTGTTTTAATTGAGAAATTTAAATTATTGAACAAAGAAATTCAAATTATCAAATTTGATTGATTTTTGAAATGTGGTACATACTGTTGTTTGTAGTAGGTAATAATAAGGGGCTGCGTTTTAGAGAAATTTAATTTTTACTGTTTTTTAATGAAATTTCACATTCTGTAGATCGGTAACGAAGCGTTTGCGGACCTATGTTTATAGGACTTTTTTTATAAACTGACCTGAGCAATCACTCCCTTAAATATTGCCGCGTCTTTTTTAAACACACTGTATACAAGTAAAGTATTAAATGCAAGTATTAATAAAAGCTTAATATATTTTTTATTTATTAGTTTTTGGGAAAATACTTACCTACTTTCAAAATAGCATTATCATTTTTGTCATGACAAAATGTTTTTAACGTTCATTCGAACAAAAAACTTAATCAGAATGTTACAATTTTTGCCCAAAAAATGCCTGATACTGGAAATTCTTAATCAAAGTACTACTGTTAATGAATGAAATTAATGACATTTGAAGTTAATTCAATTATTTTTGTTCAAATGGACATTCAAAACTTATTGTAATCTTCCCGTATTCCTTGAAACCTTATTAAGAAATTTTGAAATATTCTTTTAATTTCTAATAATCCTATTGAAATCTTAAGTAATCATTGAAATCTACTAAAATAACTCTGAAATCTCCTGAAATGTGTTGTAATCTTGATTATTTATATGAAATTTGTAATATTTTTTGAATTGATATTGAAATCTGCAGATACATTACAAGAGATTTCAGAAATTTTGTAATCTTCGTCTGTTTTTTCCTTGGCGGATTGCCCTTCGGAACACACCAATCGCAACATATAGGTTTCTGTGGCATTCCTTGGAAAATGAGGTAGGGGGCGTTGTACAACGACTACATCGACGAAATTCATTAGCTGATTACATAGATTACAGATAAGATTACGTAGATTACATAAAGATTCCAGGGTAAACGTACGAAGATTACATCAGCGGATCGCCCCTCGGTTAACTTTAAATCATATTAGAGAAAAACTCAACTCTTAATTGGTTTTATATATGTACTCAGAATAGAATCAAAAGTCACTCACTTGATAGTTAGCAGAAACTCCGATTTGAGTAAAATTCATTCACTTCTGTTGCAATAGTTTCACATAAAATTTTAGTTGTATATACTGTGCAAAACCGTACTTATCTTATCAACCTCGACGTCACCTGTTACATAGGTGTTGTATAACAATGAAAAAGTAATATTAACTGTCGATAGAAGGAAGCACAAAAAACAGGCACTTAGGTAGGAAATTCTGGAAGGAAGCCTAAAGAGTTGAAGATAGGCAGTTGAAGTGAGAACAGCGCGGAGTGAAAAGCGAGACGATCAGTGTAGTGTGAAAAATATAGAAGTGGAAAATTAAGTGTTTAACCCGTATTTGTTAGCAGGTAATATTCTTTAAGTACTTTGTTGTTAATTGTTCTATGTAATTTTGTGATTGTGATGGTTATAGATGTTTCATGATAATAATTCTTTGTATGTTTAGCTTCCATTGCTTTATGCTCTAGGGCATATATTTTTCTAAGGTAAAATTGTTATAGTTATTATTAACGATTGCTCATTATTTATTTCATGTTAAAATATATATATGTATATATATGTTGTGTGGGCGCCCAGACATTACAATAATAACTCCTTTGTTTCACATCTAACTTGTTTTTGTCATGATTACGTTATACGTAAAATATAGATGTTTCATAATAGTAATTCTGTATATGTTTAGCCTTCATTGTCTTACGCTCAGGGGCGTATATTTCTCTAAGATAAAATTGTTACAATTATTATTATAGATTGCTCATTACTTATTACATGTTAAAATATGTATATTGTCGTGACTGCCCAGATATTGCATTAACGACCTCTTTGTTTCACACTTAACTTGTTTTATCATTTGTTCTTTGATTTCTTGTGCTCACTTTATGTCATACGTCTATACGAGCCTTGTTGAGTTTACTAACATTTTCGCCCGTGCGGAACGAATCTGGATTAAGCTCGATTGCCTCCCGTATGGGACTCCAGTGTTATGAAGGATCTTCCGAAATCTCAACTATAGCTGGATTGCCTCCCGTATGGGACTCCAGTACCTTCCGGCTCTGCCGGCTAACTAACACCAAACCTCTTCAGTTTTACTTGGAAGTGTGTATGACTAATATGAGGTAACAGATGACATTTAGTGACACATTAAATGAGACAGGTCTTATTTATCATTAGCAAAGGTTCTTAATTTATGCCTTTGGTTAGTGGTTGTTTTGTATTTATATTTGGGTGGTAAGAGCAACGATCGTGGGTTTCTCTGCCATGCTCTTTCCCCACAGGAGCTCTAGGTGAGCCTGGCACTCTCCTTTTATGTTTAATGGTTGTTAATGTTTTTGTTGTTCTTTCTATTTGTCACATGTTTAATTTGAATTGTATGTAAATAAAGGTTAGGTGTATTTACTCTGCTTTTGTTTTATATAATTAAACCATACATCCCCTCTACAAAGTTAGTAGCCGGCGCCTTCCGGTCAATAAAAATTAAATACATACAACGTAGGGATTCCTTATGACGATCACATATTTTTGGCCACAACTACGTTTACTTATTTTTTGTCGAACCTAGGGTTGTTATACTACAATACTAATATTAATAGAGTGAAAATTTCACTAAATTGGGTTGTGGACAGAAATTAATACAATATTGATTAAAACTGAGTGAATCTGGGTGAAATTTTTTTTACAGTATAAAGAAACTAACTACTATTTTTTACCACTATTAGTAGTTATGGGTTATATACCACAAATTTATGCAGTTCTAAAATATATTAAATTTTCATGCAAGTTATCTATTAAAACTCAAGACTTTTGTGAGGATTTTAAGTTTCAACGTGGTACGTGATCCTAGAAAGAAGAGAAGTCTGTAAGTTTGCCAAGGTGTACGTGAATCATTAATTACATACATCCGTTCTGATGCTATTAAATATTCAGTAGGACCTAGATCACAATCAAACCCACGTCAGATAAAGTTACGGCTAGACGACAAGATTTAATACTTGTCATATTGTTCCCTAATATTGCTATAATACTAAATCAACAACATATACTCCAATACATGTCAAACAAAGATATTGCTAAACGAAAATACAACTTTAACTTGTAACAGCCAGCCTGACCTCACTTTAGTAATTTGCTAAATACTAATATTTATTAATTATTAGTCCAATAGGAATAAATAATTCCCATAAGTAAAATGTAAAAAACGTAGGAAAAAAAGTTTTGTTATAATTAAAATTTGCTTATAAGAAAAGAAATACACACAACATAGGTATTGTCAAATTAAGAAAAAATTAAAATGTGGCTGAAAAATAAAAGGTTATAAGAGTTATACAGGGTGACTCAATTAAAATAGTCCACCTGAAATATTTTCAACGCAACATGTTTTTCCGGAAAACCCAGAAACAGGTCGATTTTGTTTTCAAGGGGGGACATCTTTTGATCATAAATTCATGAATGTAGGTTCATTCCCCTAAACGGGGTGACAACCCTTCAAGAATATTAAATAGCACGGGGGGTTAAGATTCGTCTCATGCAAGAGCACAATTTTGTGAACAGATGAGTGAAAATATTTTTGGTATTGTACCTACATGCTTTTCTGACGAATGCATTGTTACTTAAAGGTTACGCCAATAGACATAATTACAGATACTGGAGTGATTCAAATCCTGTAGTTATGAGAGAACAGCATTCACAGTATCCAGTATTTTTTTCTATCTGATAACATGACAGGTGAATCTTACCTCAATTTTGTTCATTAAATGGACCTCTAGATCACCTGATTTAACACCATTGGACTTTTTCTTATGGGGTCATTTAAAAAGTGTTATTTATAAAACGAAACCTACCTCTTTAGAAGATCTTCGCCACCGAATAGTGGGTAGCATGTGATGAAATAACCCCTGAAATGCTAAAAAATGCTGGGGAAAATGTTGAATAGAGGTTTTGTTACTGTATGGAAGTAATTTGAACACTTAATTAATTAAAACTTGTTTGAAAATTTTTCTTTTCGATTTATTTCACTGACATTTCCAACAGGTTTTTGTAAAATAGATGTTATTGTTGGTATTGTTACCTTTTATACATAGGTCATCACAAAGCAGTTATCTCGACAACAGCCGGGTCATACGTCAGAAATTAAGAGGGTATATGAAACAAATAACAAAATTACTGTTCTGTCAATAAAAACAAATAAATAGGTAACTCACCGGGGGGTTTCACTCCCCCTAACCTTAGGATTCAAGGTATATCCCTCCATACGATTCCATTATATCAATTAGTAACTATGTATCATTCTTTCTTCAACAACTAGCTAGTGTCACCTGAAATAAGTCGAGGCTCCCCCGGACGCCAACTAGTTAGCATCCCAACTACCGGGTGTGTGAGTCACACTATTATTATTGTGCCACTTACTCAACACCACCCAGTATGTGTCAATCAAAGCGCATGCAAGACTCCGTAGAACTTACAAGACACACTTTGAAGGAACCACAGCCATAAAGACCGGGAACACGTGGCATGCCCTGGGGTTTTCAAAAACATAAACGAGTATGGCATATTACTCACAAATTCACAAATCATTAAACAAATATATTCAAGCTAGCACACAGATATAATCGACCTTATTCGGGCGCTGGCCAGACACCACTGTCTCAAAGAACACCCTCTCTGTTTCGGCATCCTGAGCTACATCTTTGTATATCCCCATAAATTACATTATTCAAGGGCACATAAATACTTGGCTGGCGCATTCCGTGTATACAGCAGAGGTTTTATTCAAAGCAACCACGATAGATTCATTTCATAATAAAATATATATTGATTCGTATTATTACAATACGTTAAAAATAAACAAGTGTTACATTTTTTACATTAATTTTCAGTTTCGGGGTTTTCCGGAAAAACCTGTTGCATTGAAAATATTTCCGGTGGACTGTCTTAATTGGGCCACCCTGTATGTGCAAATCATAGGCATTAGTGTCTGTTGTACATTGGACATTTGATACCACACATCAGAAAATAAATTGAATTTATATGTCATTATATACAGGGGAATTATCATGAGGTTAGCTCTAGAGAATTGATAATAAAATATTGCATGGGAACTGACAGTACAAAAAAAATAATATAACGACGTTATTATGCAAAAGGGTGTAAAGAAATCCAAGGGAGGTAAATGAATGTCCTCTTTTCTAAAGATTGAAAAACAAACTTAGTTTTTAATATGTTGTCAAGGCCTGGTGAAGCGTAAATCCAATCAGATATAAATGAAAGATCTTCAGAAACTTTCTATGAATAGATTCAATGTTAATAATGTAACAGGCGTACCATGCACTGCAAAAAATGTAAACCTTGAAAAACGTAAAATTACGGCACGAATCATTGGCAATTCTGTTACCTATGATTCGTGCCTGAATATTACAGAGCTTATATAAATTTACAAAAAAGTTGTAAATTCACATCGTAATTTTAAATAGATCCATACATATATTGCTGTGTGATTTTACATATATAATTTACAATTTTAATAAGTACTAATTTAATTTTACCTTGTAAAACTGTAATTTTACTATGTAAAATTGTAATTTTCCATTGTAAAATATTAATGTTATCATGTAAAATTGTAATTCTACAACTTAAAATTGTAATTTTAATATGTAAAATTTTTGTTTTACATACTATTTTTACAATGGTGTTGTAAAACTATTTTGTGTTTTTTAGGTTCACTAACAGCAATGATATTGTACATAAATATTAAATAATAAAGTACTTATTGTTAACTTCAAATTTAAACTTCGTTAATAGGTATAAATTTATTAAATTCCAGTAGGATATGCTATTTAACTCTGTAGCGCTGGATTTAAGTAAAGAAAAGTAAAGTTTAAGTAAAGTAGTTCTGAAAGTTTTTGTTAAAATAATGTTTATTGTGGACAACTTTGACTATCTGTTATCCGAAATTAAATTTAATTAAAAAGCAAAAAATATAATGTAATGTAACCACCAAGTCGACCGAGCTAACCCAAACATAATAGAATAGGACCTCTTAAAAAAGTTATTAAGTTAGTTTAAATATTAAGTATATCATTAAGAATGGGCAATCTCTAAACAGGAGTTACTACACATCAAAATGTGTTCTGATTTACTGAAGTAATAGAGAGTAACTAATACCCTGTACAGATAGCGGCAAATTCAGCATCATATTCGTAATTCTCGTGCCAAAAAACATAAAATCACCAATTTTCGAGTTGATTCTGCTAAAAATTTCAAAATTATTGAGAAATTTGAAATTAAAATTCCAACTTTGTTGTTGGTCCAGTTTAGAGATTGCCCATTCTCAATGAATGACCCTATATATGAGTATCAAATCAATGGTTAAGAATTCTTAATATTGTTAAATTTTAACTAGCCACTTTTTGGTACACATTATCAAGTCACTAAAATCGTTAATTGTTAACAATTAAGACATTGCTTTTTTAATTAAGAGTTGCCTACAGTAATCCGTATCTTTTCAAGTAAAACAACTTTTGTCGTATAAAATAAACACGAATAAAACATAGTTTCATAACTCCTAGTCTAAACTACAAAATAAACTATTTATTTTATTGTAAAGGTATTACACAATAATCCTACAATTATGTACTAATGTTTAAGAGTAAATTTTGTAATTAGGAATGTTATTTAATAATTTCATTATATCAGGCATGTGTATTTGCGTAGATTATTGTTATTTTAGATAGCTTCTGATTCCATCCTTGTCTGTGGCATTATTTCTTTACCATATCCAGCATCCAGCTTATTATCAGTTATTATCAAAGAACTATTTCATGCGATATGAATTGATTAGAATTCGCTTAATACCCTTAGAATGAAGAAAAAACTACAAAAAACTAATAATGAAATAGATGTGAGTAAAATATTGTGAAATTAATTCAATGCTGGTCGAGGCAGAGTGGTTATTTCTCATCATATTATTAATATTTATACCTAATAATAATGTATGACAAAGTAAACTACGTCCATACATATTTATTAAAATTATAAATTAGTTTAAATAACTTACCTTTATCTTTTTTAAGAAAGATGACTAATTATAAGTATAACGCACAATATACGCACAACTCACTACTAGAACTACACAGCGTTGTCTGTCTGACCAATTGCATCATTGCTAGTCTAGACGTGCTGTTGTTTCTACATTAAATCTTCTGTAAATATACTTACCCTTTAATGTAAAATCACACAACCAAATGAACTATACATTTTTATTGCAAAATTTTTTAACTGTGGTAATAGCACGGAGTGAATTTACCGAAATTGAGATTATAAAGTAAAAACACATAACTTTCTTAGTAAAATATAAATATTTTTATTATTACGAAGAATATTTAATTTTACTTTACTTATCATGTAATACTGTAGTGTGAATTCACAAATGTATTGGATTTTTACCCCAATTTTTAAGAGTGTGGATCTCAAATTCAAACGAAAGCATAATATAATATCTTTAAAGTAATGTTTTGAAATCTTTGGATGATTTACTGTCTCCGAGACCGAATCGGAGAGTATTTCTAATTAAAAATGTTAATAACTAAGAAACTACCCTGAAAACATAATCGAAAAGAAAATAGCGAGCATACGAATTTTAGACTCGATTTTTCAATATTTTCTTTATCTTGAAGATGTTAAAAAATATAAAACATATTTTTTGCCTATTTTGTTAGTATACCTCTACTGAATCGAACTTACTTTAAATAAAAAAGTCGATATCTTATTGGATTCAAAATCTAGAGCTTACAGTGTTGAAAAAAACACACACTTGTTGCTGTCCACATAAAACTCGTGTTTACCACGTGTGTATAGAAACCATAGAAACGACTATATCGCCATCTAGAGTCACTTAAAGCAATTATTAACACAGCTAACTACCGTCGTTTAAATTATTAACACTTATTTCTATTACTAATTCTAGAAAAAAAACTAAAAGACAGCCATAAAGGAGGTACCTAAAAAATACGACAACTTACGTATAAAGTTAATTTCTAAAAAACCGTTTGCATGAGTACCATATTCTACACACGTTTCTTTATCAAAATGAGAACAATTTTTTTATTCGATTTTTGGATTGACCATGTAAATGTCCACCTAATAAAACAATTTCGTTTAAGTGTTTGCCAGTTAATAATGTAGCCGTATAGGACAGAATTGAATTTTCGCGTGTAAAAACATTTGCATGCATTCTTGTACATGGTTAAGTTTGTTAATAGACCAAACTACCAGTTTATTGGTCCTCCTGAAGACTCCCTGACAGTGAGTCTAATTGACTGAAGAGATGCAAGCATATAATTTGACGTCATAAACATACAAAAGGCTCTCGCAATTAAGGATACTGTAAGGGTCATTAATTAATAAGAGAAACAATAGCAGATCCAAGATTAAACCTTGTGGGATACCCGTTGCAGCTTTATAGATATTGAATTTACAACCATTAAATGTGACATATTGTGAAGCACGTTACATTTTATTATTAACGTAGCAACCCAAAAATGTGAGCAATTCGTCATGAAAACCAAATATATTACTGTTATAGTAAAATTATGATGTATTTTGTCGAAATTCTTAGAGAAATGACCACAAATCGCATCCGGTTGTCAATCATTATTTGTCCAGGTTTTTAAAATTTAAATAATTCGATATGCCATCTGTGTACCATGTGTTACATTTTTCCAGTTCATCCAATGCCCTTACACCGACATGCTTCCAGAAACTGTCACTATTCGGACATCAATCTTCCGAAACTGTATAAATTAAATAATTACGTCACGCCATTCATGAATAAAACACCAGGTATGTCCTAATGAATAAACTTACGCATAAATAAATAATGGGGACTATGCCGAGCACGCGAACATCTACATTAGAGAAAACACCGTCTGTACTTCCTCGTCTCCGAGACCTCGGGTTAGATTTTGACACGGAATATATTTCCTTGGAGCCGAATCGCAAAGACTAGAATAAATGACGCAACAAATCTTTACTAACAAGGGCATTAATCAGGGCAGGTAATTGCTTGATGTAGCGATGGTAATTTTATTATTGAAATTCAATGGAATTTAAAGATTTCATTCTAATACAGCTTCTTCCCCTGCACAAGTCTTTGATTTCCGTGATTAGAAAGAGGGGTAAATATATTATTAGGCTCGGAACACATTTTCATGTCGTGTTAACACGTTTTACAGAAATGTTGCAGTATTTTAAATAACGGGTGGCAACATCTACGCAAGATTTGAATTTTACGCCATTTGTGTGGTAAAATGTTGCTGACAAAAACAAAAGACAGTATTACAGCTAACATTTCAGTGTTGTTAAAAATGCAGCGCTACAGAAAGAACGACGCGTTTTCATTGTTGAGAAATAGTTTAACAGTAAGGTTTGGTACTACAGTTTGCAATTTTTGTACAAAATATGGTCGAAACAGTAATATTTTTTTAACATTTTCACATAGCAGGCATCTTTTATGGTAATGATAGTTTCATTGTAATGATACTAATGATTTTCATTTAAATTCTTACATTTCTTTATTTTCTTAGTTGTGATCTTTGTGCTTGACTGCAATTCATTCGATTTTTTTACAACCATGAACCATTATGCTTTTATATACTGATCCATTAATTCATGAGCAAAATATGTCCCTCCTGAAAGCAAAATCGACCCGTTTCGAGGATTTCCAGAAAAACCTGTTGCATTGAAAATATTTCAGGTGGACTGTTTTAATTGGGCCACCCTGTATAAATAAAATAATAATTATGCATAAATTTTACATATAGCAGTAAGATGAACAGTCCAATTTCCAATAGTGTGCCATAGGTACCATTTTATTATGTAACTTTAACAGAGTTCAAAATTTGCTTTAAAATTAAATGGATATTAAGAAAGATTTGGGATACGAAAGCTTATTGTTAAGTTTTTCCCAGAAAACAAATACCTGGATAAATGCAGTCTACCCATTGTTATATTTAAATTATTCCCACACGAAAACTACGTCAAAATTAAAAAATATATATTTTATAAACGTACATTTTTAAAGCAATCCACGACTAATAAAATTTACTATATTGCGTGGGAAAGGGACAACGTTTGGAAAACATCCAATTTATTCCAACACTTCCAATTACGCTATAAACTGTCTAAACAAACATGTTAACCTCCATTAATTACTAATAAATTCTGTGTTACAGTGCTACTATAAGCCGTCCAGCTTTGAACCCGAGATGAAGGTTCATAAATGATGTTTGCATGGCATGCCGGAATAGCCGTGTTTGTTTTTCTAATGTGTGGAGTATCTAATAGATGGTGCACTTATGTCACATCTAGACATAGTTATGAACATTTTTACAAGATAGGGTTTATTGGAGCCAAAAAAATAAATTTTATAAAATAAATGGCAAAAAAATTTAAAAAATACATAATTTTTTGTTATATCCAATTTTGAAATAGATTAAGAAATTAAGAAATTTCAATCTTTGACCCAATGAATCAATAAATTTTTTTTTTCATAGGTACACTGAAAGAAATGGGCTTATTAAACTGTTTATCTAGAATAATGTGTATAGCGCTTATTAAAACTTTTATAATCAATATACAACTTTTATTAAAAAAAAGCAATCATCTCCATACTCATTATTCTATCAGTTTAACTGGAAGGTGCTTAATACACATTATGCATCTATGAAATAAAGGTTATAATGAATTACTTATACATTATTAGGTGTTATAGACTTTATATTCCAATTGTATAGTAGGGAAGATTTGTTGTATAAAGACCAGTATCCGAATTTGTATATAACAATTGTATTAACAGAATTATTCGTTCTTATACTGAATATGTTTCCGTTTTTAACGTGTAAAACGCATCTTATAATGGTTAAGTGATCGTCACCTCTCGGTATATAATCGGTTATGATCGTTGTTAAGTTACATTCATAGTCTTGTAATAATAATCATATGTCAGACCCGAGAGCGAAGTGCGCTGACTCAATAAGAAACCTGGCTATTCCAGCCGCTGATTTAGGGTTCGCCCCACGAGCTCATCCCTCCCCTTCTAAGTTTCAGTAGCATGCTATGCATGAAGCAGAACGGTACTCAGCTATCTTATAAAGTCCACTTTTATTGTCCACACATGTTCAATCAATGTGAAAATAAACACACAAAACCACAACGTCTTTTTTATCTTTACTCAAGAAGAGAAAATACAACAATCGTAAAATTTCCGACAGTCCGCTGTGCATCGACTTACACACGTCTAGTTTGATGAAAATGGACAGTATATGCACATGTTTTGTGNATCAAAAAATAATTAAGCCGTATTGTCTTAATCACGAAAATATTTCAAACTTTATGAGCCAATAACAAAGGAATAAAAAGAGACGGGATACGACCTTGTGCTGCCTGTTGTTGGCCGGCTTGCAGGTGCGGGTGCGCTGCTCTGCGTTGACTCGTTGACTGTGGTTTTTTGTAGGTGCGCGTCGCCTTCCCTCTTCCTTGTAAATGTAATCAAATCCAATTTCCAATTTCCAAAATGTTTTCAATTTGACTACCCAATGCCAAGAACTATAATCCGTCTCGATAGGATCAAATTATGTGGGGTGCCTTCGGGAGTGGACTGTATTTTGTTTTTACAATGACCCCCACTACCTTTTTCTCTTGTCTCGAACAACCCAATAAATTAAGCACAGTTGCACATTTACTATTTATTACCATTAAATTAGAACGTACAAGTGACTCCAAATCTCAACTACCTACGTGCCAGACTCACTTCATACTACTGTTCCGCGCTTCTTTCGCTTCCTCCTTCAGAGGGGGGGCCTGGCAGCCATGCGCACTAACCCAACATAAACCGCCCATCTTGAAATGATAAATTTCAACAAAATTTACAAAGGAGAGTACATTATCATAACTAAAATCTACTTACTATAACATAAACATTGTTTTGAATTCTGAACATAAGTAACAAATAATTTGTAAAATTTAAGCAGTTAAGTTTTTTTTTTTTTAAACAAACGATATCAGTTTCTTTTTGCACTGTTCTTACACTTCGATAGGTAACACACATACGCGATTTGTAGCACGCTTTAGCTCACCTTTTGCTGTTTTCACGGTTACAACTCTTACGACACTGTCACTACCGGGGTGCAGACCTACGATTCTTCCCAAGGGCCACTGCTGCGGCGCAACATTGTCTTCCTTTAAGATCACCAACGAACCGATCTGAATTGTCTCACCACCGCTACGTTGCCATTTTGAGCGCTGTTGTAAGGAATTCAGATAGGACTTCGACCACTGCGACCAAAACTGCTGTAATATTTTCTGTAGTAACTCGTACCTTTTGAGTAATGGCAAAGATTTTTCTTGCAAATTTCTTTGCGGTAAAGCACACATAGCCGTTCCAATGATGAAATGACCAGGTGTCAGGACATCTATATCGTCTATGTCGTTGGAAAGTGGGACTAAAGGTCGGGAGTTCAATATGGATTCGATCTGGCACAATAAAGTGTGAAACTCCTCAAAAGTGAAATGAACATTAAAGGCTACTCTTTTCAAAAAGTGCTTAACTGATCGAACTGCTGCCTCCCAGATTCCTCCGAAATGTGGCGATCGTGCAGGTATGAAATGCCACTCAATTTTATTTTCGCTCAAATAATTTTGAAAGCCATTAGTTTTTGTTAAATCAGTAAGGCGTTTAATTTCATTGTTAGCCCCTATAAAATTTCTAGCATTGTCAGAGAAAATGTGAGCACAAAGACCGCGACGTGAAACAAATCTTTTCAGCAGATTTAAAAAATTGTCTGTTGACAAATCGCCCGCCGGCTCCAAATGAACTGCCTTGGAAGACATGCATACAAAAATACAAAAATATGATTTTATCAATTTTCTATTTCTTAGCCGCCCATCTTTGACTAAGTACGGCCCTGCAAAATCTATACCAACAGATGAAAATATTCTACTGGGTTTCACTCGCGATTCGGGTAAATTTCCCATTTGGTAATAATTATCAATAGGTTTTGCTC